>NC_143401.1:76198623-76386123 GCF_052110815.1 Crocodylus siamensis
CGCCCTCCTGTCTAACAGCACGATATTGAGATCCTAAGTATTGGCCTGACCCCACAGGGCAACAAATGTTAACCCTGAGATTCTTTCCTTTGACTCCAGGTGGTTCTGAATGAAGTCCAGAATGCATCTATGGGGACTTTTTACCATCTTTAATTTTCCCTGAGCCTAAAGAAGGGTGTGTGCGCCCAAAATCTTGGCCAAAAAGATAATTTTTTGCCCTTTCTTAGTTGGTGTAATAAAAGGTATTGTCTCTGAACCAAGAGTGGTAGAGTTTTGCATTTCTTTTTTGTCTCAGATCAACACAGTTACCAAATACATCCCTGATACATGGAAGTTACCAAACACCTCCCTGCCTTTTTGCCATCTGACATCACCAGGGAAGGAATGCTGCCTTATTTGTACATCACAGAGCAACTCATAGACACTTCATGGACCGAGAGGAACAGACTTCCACCTTCAGCTTCCTTTGTGCTCAAATTTCTATTCTGTTGGGCTAGGGACTGAAGTCACAGATTGGTCAGAGAATGTGTCCCTTGGATGTTTGTTTTCTACCTATGGGGGACTTTTTACCATCTTTACTTTTTCCTGAGCCTGAGGAAGGGCATGTGTACCCAAAAGCTTGCAGAAAGAGATATTTTTTCTGTGATTTCTTAGTTGGTCTAATAAAAGGTATCATCTCTGAACCACAAGTTCTAGAGTTTTGAATTTCTGTATTCCCAAGATAAATTCCATTGACAACAAAAAGGTGAGTAATTTGGAGGGCATTATGGAATAGGACACTTAAGCTTGGAGCATTAAAGGTACTTAGTAGTTGCAGAAACAAAAATGGTGCAACAAGAAACATTATCCCCAAGGTACCTGCCACCAAGTGGAACTTTCAGTCCCAAACTGAGTTTGGGGTTTATGCCTTTTTTAGAGTCCAGCCAGCTGAGTGGTGAGTTGCTCAAGCAACTGGAAGTAGAAATGCCGAGGGGCTAGACAGAATGATAAGAAGGGCTTAGTTGCCAAATGGGTGCCACCTGGCCTCCCATCCTATGTCCACTTGGATATAAATGTTTACAAGTTTTGTTTACTGAACCTTCTGCTTAATGATAAGCAGAAGAAGAAAAGGTAGAGAGTAGATAGGTAAATAATTTGGGTGAATCCCATTCTTAGAGCTCAAATTTCTGTTCTGTTGGGCTAGGGACAGAAGTCACAGATTGGTCAGGGAACGTGTCCCTTGTATGTCACGAACTGCTCCATTCAAGATGTTGTGATGTTTTTATCATTGATGTTATGACAGGCAAAGTTAAAAATACCCTGTTGCCCCTTTCAATGGATTGAGAAGTTTGACTGAACCAAAAAGGGAATGATAACCTCTAGAATCATTGGGAAGGAGCAGGCTGGCAACTCTGGCTAGGGACAGGCATTATACATAAACCAGTTTAAGTGATCAGAAATAGTTTAAACCTGTAACAGAACATAGTTTCAGTGCATATAAACTACTTTTGAAATGGCTGAATCCAGTTTGAGATAAACCTGGATGAATGTAGTATCAGATTTAACTGACTGAGCTCAAAGCAGTTTATGCAATTTTTGTCGCAGACCCTTTTCTGGTTTTAGTTAAACCAGAGTTCCCCAGCATCCTGGCATGCTCTCTGGACTGGGCTGTGCTCTCTGCTACATTGGAGCAGGGCTGGCCCTGCCCTTCTGTTCCCTAGCTGTAGCAGGGACAGGTAGGGTCAGGGGCCTGGCCAGATGCTGGCCCCAGAAGGGAGCAGGGAAAAGGTTTAATCCCCACCCCCACTCCCCTGTCCCGCCAGCACAGGTCCATCAGACATTTCTCCACTCACTCCTCCAGCAGCAGGGGTGTGGCCAGCCCCAGCAGTAGCCTAGAGTGAACTGACCAAGGAGAAAGTTTAAGTCCCCCTGCCCTGCCCCACTGGCATGGATCTGAGCAGGGGTCCACCTGGTGCTCCCCCCTTCCTGCCACAGTGGCAGGGGTGGAGGCATGGGCCAATGCCAGCCAGCATGGCCCCCCTGAGGCAGAGGGGAGAGGGAGGGGGTTTATTCCTCTCTCTGCCCCTTCTGCCCCTGGGGGACCACAGCCAGGGTCTGCCAGTCCTTATTACCAATTGCTCCCCATGTGGGGTCAGTGGTGGAATAAGCCTGCCCCCTCTAACAATGCTGGAGGGACAGGGGAATAACTCCCTTCCCTGCTGCCCTCTGGCCTAAGGGGCCATGCTGGCTGGTTTCTGGCCATGCCCCCACCCCTCCCACTGGAGTGGTGAGGGGGCAGGGACCTGACATGGTTTCCCAGGGAGTGCAAACCTCTTCCCACAGGGGGTGGGGGGCAGAGCTGCCACATACTGTGCAGAAGAATGGCAGCACTGGGGCTCAGAGGGGTGGTTGTACCTCCTCAAGCCCTCCCTGATGCTGCCTCTGTTCCAGTCCACAGCAGCTCTTCCCACACCAGTGGCAGGGGCGGGGACATGGGCAGAGGCTGGTCAGCATGGCCCCGTAGGCGAGGGAGTGGGGGTTATTCCCCCCACCCTCCAGTGTCTGTTGAAGAGGACAGGAGGGGGCTTGTCCTGCTGCTTACCTGGCACAAGGACTGATCAGTGGTTGGGGCTGGCAAACCCTGGCTGTGGTCCCTTGGGGAGAGAAGGGGTGGAAGGAGGAATAACCCCCCTCCCTTCCCCATCTACTTCAAGAGGCCACGGTGGCTGGCATCTGGCCATGCCCCTGCCCTCACTGCTGCAGCAGCAAGTGGGAAGCACTAGGCAGACCCCAGCTTGGGTCAATTCCGGTGGGACAGGGAGGGGGAAATTAAACCTTTGCCAGTTCCCCCTCCCTGGACAGTTCACTCCAAGCTACTGCTGGAGCTGCCCACTTTCCCTCCAGCACAGCTTCTCTGCAACCAAGGGCTGGTCTAGCATCCCCCAACTTCTGGCCTGAGCCACTGCAGGCATGTGTCTGCATTTCTGTAGTAGTGAATGTCTACTCACTTGCAAATTTGGGTCAAGCTGGGCAGGTTAGACTGACCTGCAAAGGCTGAATCAATTCAGGCTCTGGCTTTTTGAATGCCTGCCCCTAGCCCAGACACTCAGTGCACATAAACCAGTTTCAAAATGGCTGAAACTGGTTTAAGATAAACCCAGTTGAATGTAATATCAGGCTTAACTGATTTGGATCAAGCCAGTTTATGAAACATGTCTCAGATCCCTTACTGGTTCAAGTTAAATCACAGTCCCTCAGCATTGCAGCATGCTTTCCAGCCCTGGGCTGGGCTGTGTTGTTAGCTCCAGCTGGGGTTTGGGGCCATGGAGGGAAGTTAAACTCACCTTCCCCTGAGTACAGAGCTGCCCTGCTGCTAAATTTACCAAAAGCTACTGCTGGATGTGTCTATGGACTACAAATCCCAGAGGCATCTGGAAGCAGGAAGAGGAAGTGATGAGCGGCCCTGGGGAGTCCTGGTACTGTGATTGTGGACACCTTGGGGGGCAGTAGGAAAAGGATGTGCCTGAGAGCCATGCTCTAGTAATTCTCCCTCTCAGCTTCTGATCTGAGCTACTGCAGGTATGTGGCTGTATTTCCTGAATCAATGGTAAATGTGTGCCCCATTGTTTGTCAGTTTAATTTCTTCAGGTTAGACTAACCTGCAAAGACTGAATCAATTCAGCCTTGAGCTTTTTAACTCTCTGTACTTAGCACAGACGAGCAGCCATGGATATTAAAATAATTTATGGGATAGTGCTAGTTTTTAACTCACTGTCTTCAGGTAGGGAGGGTGTAGGGCCTCATGTCCTCAGAAGAAGGACATGGGGCAATTTGACTCCAAGAGGCATAATATTTCCTTGTTGCTGTGACAGTGCAATACATCTCAAACTTCAGGACAGAGCAGATTGCATCAGCCCCATCCTTGCGGAAGGTTGGACAGCCTTTTTTGGCTCTACCAAGTATTTACCATTCATTCTCTAAGAAAAGCAGGAGAAATCACTCCCCAAATTCCTCAGCATGCAGGGAACCAAGAAACTACAATTCTGAATATCCCTACTGGGATGCAACCAACATGAAGATCAGGAAATTATTACTTCTCTGCAGGTTCACCTACAACAGGGCTTTTAAAATAAAATTAAGCCTTTAAAAACTTCTCCCTCCTTCCTCAGAAAATCAAGTTAAAATAATAGGGAGAAATAGATTTGACTAATAACTAGTGATGCACAGCTATATCACACCATATGTTGGGGGAGGGGACAAAGAGCAGAGCTGTTGGTAATTACCTCTGTCTTCTCTGAACACCATTGAGTTTAAGACAACTAAAAAAAAAAAGAGATTTATACAAAGCAATAGATCCGCCCCCTCCCCAACCTACACACGCACACAACCTTATCTGAGAGTTTGGAGGGCATTCCGGAGTCTGAACAGAACACCACCACAACAAAAAACACTGCACAGCTGTGATTGCGTACCAGTCTATTATCTGCATTATCTCTTCCTAAGATGGGCAGGAATTCTTCATTTCATGCATCATTTAAAACTTGCTACAGTGATCCCACAAAGCCAGTAGATATGCTAAATACAAAAGTTTAATTGTTCTGCTCTCTAGGCACATGGGGCACCAATTTCATTTCACTATAGGCTGCAGCACAGGGTGAAACTTGAAGAAGCCTCACATTGTGCAGTCAGTACAACAACACTGAAGCTACTGCAACCAAGAACTATCAATGCAACCTTGAAATTTCATGTTTCCACACTTGTGTGTGATTTATATCTTGATGAAGTCTCATTTCCCCAGCCTACTGCCATGGGCTAATAGTCTATAAGAAAGCTCAGTCTCAAAAATGTCAAACATAATGAAAAAGGAAAAATCACAAAAGAGGAAGTTGGCTACATCCTCTCCTAAGGGTCCCTGTCTCAAAGGCTGTGCAAGTTCTTCTGGTTCATGAACTGATCCTGGGTAAATAGGGATGTTACCATATTGTACCTCCACTCCAGTGGAAGGCAATAAAGTAATTTACATCAAGCGAGGATTATTTGAATGTGAAAAGAGAGCTGCTGCCAGTTCCCAGAAATATTGCTTTCTTTTTCTGTGCAAAATGAGTTAAAGATCAGTAGTAGATCCTGTAGCTGTTTTTATATTTGCCTACAACAGGATGTCCTGTCTGTGTTTGGGCCCAGAAACCTGTTGCATGATAGTGAGGAGATTCTACTAGTGCCCCAGATTCAGAGAAAAAAAGATGAGTGAAGTGGTACCCCGCAGGACTACATTCCTCAATAAACATTTATGATATGACCAAAAGCTGAAGCTAGATTATTATTATCCTAATTATACTTCAAAACTATACTTTCCCTACTCCAGTGGATCTCAACCTTTTTACATTTAAGGTACCCCTGGTTAGACTCAACACACCCCTGGAAAATCCCAACATTTAGCTTTCACTTGTTTGTTTGTTTTTTACTTTTCTGTAGCAAAAAACTAAGACCACACCAATCAGGTTGTTTTGGACACAATGGATTCCCATGTGCAACCTCTGGGTTTATTGTGGGAACCTTGTCGGTGTGTGCACACCTAATAGTGTTAATATGGCACGGTATCCTGTGACACCCTTTAAAGGATTTCACATCACCCTGGTTAAGAATCACTGTTATCCACATTTATTCAGTTATATACCTCCCTTCCCAAAAAAGGCTCATGGTAGCTTTGCAAGATAAAAATTGTCTGTAGCTTAGGCAATGTTAGTAATGGGCACCTAGATTCACAGGAAAATTTAAGTTGCACATTGAAAATTGGTTTGAAAAACCATTATTCTTGTTCTCAAGGACTACCTCATTCAGAGATGCTTTCATAGGTCACAACCTAGTCAGTCAGATGCTATGATCTACACCGATTCATTGCATCTGAAAGAACAGGTTGTTGCCTATGAAAGTTTATGCCTCTCTGAATGAATTAGTATTTAAGGTGCCATCCTGCCCCGTCTTCTGCCCAACTTCAGACTACCATGACTAACCACCTCTCTCTTCTCAAAGGACTTTGTTCTATATAATACTTCTTGTTTGTAACTCAGTACATGGTATATTTACTATATTCTCATGAAAATGTTTTGTCACTTCTTTTTAATTCCTTTTTAATTCATGCACTTCGACTGAAATAAAGATAACGTTAGGCGTGTCTACGTGAGATACTACATTGCCATAGCAGTGTGCTACAGTGGGCACAAACCGTGATATGACAGCTATAGCGCTGTAGTGATGCGTTCCCTCACTGTAGCACATCACTATGGCAACATAGCGGCTAAAAATAACTGTGCACTGCCAGCACAGTGCAATAACAATGGTGCCATAGAGGCATGTGTAGATGCCAGTAAACCTTATACCAGCTGAAAAAAATGACTCATATTGTTTCTAGATTCTTCTTTTTATTTTTGTGCATCCAATATTGTGCCTTTAGCATGCATTCAGGAAAAAGTGTAGCCTACAATAGTGGTTCTCAGCTTTCCTTGGACTTAAGGCACCCTCATTAGACTCAAAGCAACCCTGTACTCTATTGCTTTTCTGAATTGAGCATCACCCCATTTCAAAACTCCCTGTAGTTATGACAATGGGTATCACCTTGCAGAAGGGCTAGGCAGTGGGGATAGGGAATAGCCAGGCAGGCACTGAGCCAGAACCTGCCCTTATCTGCCTATTTCCTCACACCTGGTGGCACTCTTCAGAGGGTCTCATGGCACTTCTGGGTAACCCAGCACTTCGACTGAACATCACTGGCCTAGAGGCTAGAGGAAGGAGATCTGAATAACAATATCTAGGTTCTACTACTAACTCATAATTCATTTTCCTTTCAATTTTCCTATTGGAACTAACATGCCTAACTCACTATGGTGTTTTTTCACAAAGTAAATTGGATTTCTGGATGAATAGATACATTAAGAGCAAATACTTGTTTTTCTTATCAGAAGACAAACTGTCACACAGCTGGATCATGTAGGGTTCTCCTTTTTTGGCATCTCTAATCAGAAACCCAAAGCCATATGAGAACTGTTAGAGGAATCGTGTGCCTCATTATTATGAATGATGCAGTCCTTCATTCTAAGAAGCACCAACTTCACAAGCATATTTCAAAGTATATTAAAAGAAATAAAGTAAATTAAACCAAAGAGCTGTCTGGGTGTGCAAAGCCAAGACCTCAAAATTTTAGAAATGCCAGCAATAAAGTTGCCTGTGGAATTCCTTAATTGTCTCCTTTGTGGATATGTATTAAGAGAGTCTTCAATATATAATTGCATGCCATTTTCCCACATGATCTTTGCTCACTCAGGGTATATAATGGGTGGTACTCACCTAATGAACAGCTATTCAATATTTTCAGTATTGAATGTGTATAAGTCCCATGCCTTATTTAATGCATGCTATTCAAATTTAGCTCTACTGCAGACATTTAGCAGAATTATTAATTTCCTCATAGGCTTTTCTATGGGGCTAGTAGTCATCACTATACTATCTAAGTGCTTCACAAATATGAATTCATTTATTTTCAAAACACTTCTATGAGATAAGGCAGTATTAGTACAGGAATATTACAGCACGCTTGCTCTGAGACATCAAGCACTAATTTTGCATGGCTGGTTTGAGACACTTAGCATCTTCTTTTTAGCATACTTATTATTTTATAGCAATTTATGTACTTAAAGTAGAGCTGCTGTGAGTGTTTATATCTTCTACAAATCCATCTCCTAGGTCTCAAATGAGGTACCCAGAAAATTGTTGGTGACCACCTCTGAAAATCATGGTGTGAGTGTTTACTTGCTACCTTTTGGGACTCTTGGGTGGCAGAGGCAGAGGCAGTTCTAGTTCTTCAGAGAAGCATTGAATTGCCTTAAACAGGAGACCATTCTTCTTTGCCCTGTAATACCTAGCCTCATTGACTAAGCACTTTCCACTTCTGCAAGAAATGAAGAACGGCTACAAGTAAATCTTTAACACATATCACCGACTCCTGCCCAAGACAGATCCATCCTGGACAGTGAATGAGTCTTAGGTCATGAGTGGGTATAACAAGCCTTTCTCCCAGAAAGAGAGTAAGTAGCTATTCAAAGGACTTCTTATGGAGGAGACCTGGCTCTTTTGCAAGGAAGTTAGATCAATTCTTACCAGGAAGATATCCCTCCTCCTGAACTAACTTGAATGACCACATACATCTCTTGGATAGTGAGGACACCCAATATCCCACAATCTTCTGCTTTCCATCTCTTCTTCTAAGACAAAGGGAGGGAGGAAAAACATTGGATTTCTGAACAGATAAACCATTAGCAAGCTGTTAGGAAATCCTGTGGGAACTCTGCCTTCAAAAATTTCCTCCTGGATTGGATCCCACTGGGGGGAGGGGCATTTCTCTGTGGTGGGAACCACCCTGGACCCCTAGAAGCATGCTAGGAAAAATTGCCTCTAGCCACCTCTAGAAATGAATGGCTGTCCATGACTTTAGTCTCATTTCTCCAGACTCCAAGTCATAACCACCATTCCCGTCACTTTTCAGTTCATCCAATCTGTATTTCTCTGAAACACTAATCTCCAATTGCCAGCCCTGACAGTGTTGTCCCCATTTGCCCTCAGTCTCTGTTTCCAATCTCTTTGTCTAAGCTCAGTGGGTTCTTACACCTACCCCTTTTTTTGCCAGGCAGAGCTGTGGGGCAACATGTCTATCATGTAGGAAGTTCTCTAAACTTGCAACATTGCAAGGATCACAACATTGATGTGGTGGAGAGCCTTGTGTGCCACCAGTGACCTCAATATAGAAGCCATCTGGTAGAATCATCCATGGCAGCAAAGTGGAGAGTGAGGCTTCTAGACTAACAGTGATTCAGAGATAAAAAGAAAACCCTCAGTGGGGGAGCAGGTGGATGAAGAAAGAACACTTTACAATGGCTGGAAAGGCAGATGAAGGCTATAGTGAAATAGAAACCTCTGCTTGTCTAGGTTTTCTGTGCTATTGGATTAAGGTTTCCTTCCCTCAGCAGTGTATTTGTGGTTGCTAATGCACAACAGCATCCCAACACTAACAACACACACACACACACACACACACACACACCCCTTCCTTCAATAGGCCTACATAGATTGTATGATTTTTCTTGTACTTGGAATTGAGGTGTGCAATTTGGCAGATACAGTCATGACTGAGAAGGCCTTTTTATGACTCACTCTGCTCACTTCCTATGGGGAAGGGTCTAGAAAAGATGCCCTAAACATAGTCTGTCTCATTTCACCTGGCTGGAAAACCTTGTCCAGTGAGATCACTCCATTTGCAGTTCAAATCAAATTTCGTAACCTGGAATGTCTACATTCTGATGGACAACCCTAAAAGTGACTAATTAGAGTAAAGGGCAGAACCCATGGCTAGGGAACTTATATGATTTGATCTTGACATTGCTGCACTTAGTAAGACCAAATGTTCAGGAATGGGGCAGCTCACAGAGCATGGTGGTGGCTACATTTTTTTTTTGGAAAGTAAAAGCCAAAATAGACATCCATGGTATTGGTTTTGCTATCAAGACGAAGATTGTTATTCAGATACTCAGATGCCAGAATCTCTGGTTGGCAGTAATGAGCCTTTTATGACCCTTCATCTTCAATTGACCAACAGAAAACATGCAAAAACCATCAGCGTATATACCCCAACTTTTGATACAGATGATGAATTCTGTTCTAAACTTGATCAAGTCCTATCATCTGCCCCCAAAGAAGACAAGATAACTCTTGGTGATTTCAGTGATAGAGTTGACAGGAACTCTGAGCTGTAGAAAGGAACATTTGACAAGGAAGGGGTGGGGAAAGTCAATTCAAATGGAATTCTTTTCCTGAGTAATTGTTTGGAACATAAAATCATCATCATGAACTTATTCCGCCAAAGCGACAAATGGAAGATGTCAGGGATGCACCCCCATACAAAACAATTATACCTGACTGAATACCTCATAGTGCATGCCTGGATCGTTGCAGTGTTCTTATCATCAGGGCTATGGTCAGCATAGACGACTGGTAACAGATCATCATTTGATGTATTCCATAATGTACAAAACAATGTAAAGGAAAGAAACATACTATGAAAAGGTTCAATAAAGGTTCAGTATTGGTCCTTGAAAGATCTCTCTAAAAGTGAAGATCTTCAACAATTCCTTGGTGACAAACTCTTCAACCACCCTGATGATCTTAACATCATTAATCACTGGCAGAGCCTTCATAAAGGCATTTATGAGGCACGTGAAGAATTTCTAGGCTTCTTCACAAAGAAATATCAGGACTTGTTCAATAAGACTGATAAAAATTCATTCTTTCACTGACAGAAAAAGGAGAGCCTTCAGAGTTTGACAGAATGATGTAAACTCCAAAGAGAAACAAGGGTGTAGGTTGTAGCTGTGTTGGTCTAAGGACATAGGCAGACAAGGTTCTTAGGGTGAATCTGATATCTTTTATTAGACCAACTTAAATAGTTGGAAAATTTTTTTTTAGCTAGCTTTTGGGTTTAAAAACCCTCTGTCAAGCTGAGGAAGTCTCTGCTGTTTATGTATGCTCTTTCTGGATGGAATGAATAGTAAAGAAGCCAGCAGCTGGTCTGGTCTGCATGCAGTCAGTGAAGGGGTAAATTGAGGAGTCAGTGGGTGAGAGACAGGCTGAGTTGGGGGGGAAAGGAGGATGAATGTAGCAGTTAAATAGTGGAGAAGTACCTGGGGAGTCAGATGTCAGGCAGGTTATAATGTGTCATAATTCCAATGTCTATATTCAGTCCATGATTTTTTGTATCCAGGAGGTTGATGAAGTGAAGTTCATGCTAGATATCAGGAGGTGCTACTTCACTGTCAGGGTGGCAAGGATCTGGAACCAACTTCCAAGAGAAGTGGTGTTGGCTCCTACCCTGAGTGTATTTAAGAGGAGGTTAGTTGAACACCTTGCAGTGATTGTTTGACCCCAGTACTCTTTCTTGGCATGGCAGGGGGTCAGACTTGATGATCTGCTCAGGACCCTTCCGACCCTACCGATTATGAAACTATGAAACATTTCTAGATGTGCAGCTGTAAGATGCAGGAATATTGATGGCTCTGTTGAGGGATGTGATTATTGTGGGAGTGGTGGAGTTGTGTTGGCAGGTTTTGTATTTCTTGTCATGGCATGGTCTGGATCCATTTGGTGTTTTGGGCCTGAGGAAGTTTGCTTCTGGTGATGAGGTTGGCAAGGTTTGGTACTTGTTTGAAGGCTAGGATGGTTGGTTCTGAGAAGATCTCTTTAAGGTTAGGGTCTCTTTCTAGTATGGGTTGAAATTGTTTGAGGATTCGTCCATGTAGGTTTGAGGGAGGAGTGATATGTCATAACCAGTGGTCTGCAATTCATGGGGCTTTTTCTTCTGTACTACAGCAATTCTTCACATGGTATCCAGAAGGCTTTTTCAAACATTCAATCTATCTCTTGAGAGGAGTGCCCTTGTTGGGTGAAAGCCTTTTTAAAATTGGTGAGGTGGCAATCCTGGGTGTTCTCCTGAGTGCAAATTCGGTGGTATCTGAGCTTGGCTGCACATCACAGCTTTCTTGGTGTGTTTAGGGTGATTGCTGGTTCTATACAGATATGTATATTGGCCTGTGGGTTTCTTGTATAATGTGGCCTGTATTTTACCATTCTGGATACTGATCACTGTGTCTAAAAAGGAGATGTTGGTGCTGCAGTATTTAAGAGAGAGACAGATGGAGGGATGATGATTGTTGAATTTCTGATACAACTCGATCAGAGATTGCAGGTTTTCAGTCCAAATGATGAAGATGTCATCAATATATCTTAAGTACAGCAAGGGTTTCATGGTGCAGTCCTTGACGAATTCTTCTTCCAGGTGGCTTATAAAAAGGTTGGCATACTGTGGGGCCTTTTTGGTGCCCATAGCTGTGCCCACAGTTAGAGGAAGTGTTGGTTATTAGAAGTGAAATTGTTGTGTGTAAGGATGAAGTCCATAAGGTCAGTAATATCTTTGGGTCTATACTCTGAGTTGTAATCTTGCTCTAGTAGATATGTAAGGCAGGCTTGGATGCTGTCCTGGTGTGGAATGTTGGTATAGAAGCTGGTAACATCCATGTTGGCTAGGATAGTGTTGCTGGGAAGATGGTCTATGTTTTTAAGTTCCCGTAGAAAGTCTGTAGTGTCTTGGACAAAACACATTTATTGCTACATTAAAGTTGCGACCTAGAGGAACGTTCAAGAGTGAAAGAACAAATAGTGGGAGAACAAAGCAAAAGACATTGAAAAGCATGCTGATAGCCATGATGTGTGTAGTTCATTCAGCAAACCAAAGCTATGTATGGCCCAAACACACAAGAAACCATCCCTATGATGGAACAAACAGCTCCTTAAACTCATTCTGGTGGAAAGATCCTTTTTAAGAGTTCCTGAACCAGTATTTTAATGGCAAAGACAATACCATCAAAGCCGTTTTACAATGCTCCATTCAGGATTATCTTGCAGATCCACCAACTTATCAAGTGACCTTGAAAATCATTAAGCAGATAATGAACAACAAGCATGTAGTCCTGTTGGACTACCAGGTGAAATTTATAAACAACATGGGGAAAAAGCTCTGACACCAACTACATGTTGTCATTAAGACAACCTGGAAACATGAACAGATTCCCAGTGACTTAAGAGATGCCAGAATTTTTATTATTATTATTTATTTTTATTATCTCCTTCAAGAAAGGAGATAGATTGTAACAATTATCATAGTCTTGTACTCCAGTCCATGGCTGGGAAGATCTTTGCTCACATTCTCCTCAGGAGACTTACTTTCCTCACTAAGAAGATTCTACTTCAGTATTAGTGGTCTTTCAGACCATTTACAAGTACAACAGATATGAACTTTGTTGCTAAACCGCTGCAGGAAAAATGCCATGAGCAACACTAAAGGCTTTACATGGACTTTGCTTTGATCAACAGAGAGACCCTGTAGAAGATCCTGATGAGATTTGAATGCCCACTAAAATTTGTTATCATTATTAGAGTTCTTCGCAACAACATGACAGCAACCATCTTAAGTAATGGTTTTACTTTTAGACCACTTCACTCTTAGAACCGGAGTCAAGCAAGGATGTGTGACCAACACTCTTTTCCATCTATGTTGCAGCTATTCTACATACTGGATGTATTTGTCACTGCTGATTTATTTCATTGCTGATATACTTCTATTTGGAGTTAATATCCAGTATTGCATGGGCAGGAATCTCTTTAACGCCAATTAGTTGCATTTCAAATCCAAGATAATCAACACTTCCATTATTGATCTCCAATATGTTGGTGATGCTCAAAGCTGGATAAAATCCACAAATGCTGCCTTTGGACTTCTCTTACATCATGTCTTTGATTCTTATCTGCCAGGTGATTGTCATCCCTACCCTGTTGTATAGCTTTGAAACTTAGATGACATATCAGAAACACCTGAAAACTTTGGAACATTACAATGAGTGATAACTTAGGAAAATACTCCATAACAGTTGGAAGGACAAGAATGAGCACTGATAATCTGACTCAAGCAAACACCACTAGCATGGAAGACATGTTTATACGACACCAGTTCTGTGGGACAGGAGTTGTGAAAGAGTGTTTGAGAACCAGCTCTCAAAACAGGTCCTCTACTCTCAGCTTACTGAAGGTCACCACCTTGGAATTTGACAAAAGAAGAAATTCAAGGACACCATGAAGACCAATCTAAAGAAATGTAATATTAATATCAATACCTGGGAGAGTCAGCCCAAATGGTTCTGTGATGCACAACAAGGCATTGATCATTTAGATCAAACTTCTTCACTATAGAGGCAGATAGACAAGAAAAACAAAGGGAAAGAGCTGTGATCTGACATCACCAGGATCTACTCTTTCCTCCCGGAACTATTTGCCCCAGCTGCAATCAGACATGCAATCTCAGGTAGGCCTCTTCTACATCTACAGACTCACTGATGACTTCCCAATTTTTTTGAAGACTATCACTATCATACCTAGAGATGTCTGACAACGATGAAGATGCAGGTTTATTATGGAAATGAATGTCAGCTGAAAAGAAACCAGTTACTAAAATGGAACAAGATAGCAAATATTATCTCAAAAACATACTGGATGTATTTGTCACTGCTGATTTATTTGCACAGCATGCTATCACCAGGTATTTGCATTAGGTTGGGAAGTAATCCATGAAAAAGAAAACCACAAAGATAAATTTTGGGGTCACTATTATCTATTATTTCCCTGCCTGACTGTACTGATGACAACATTTGCTACAACAAAGGGGCCACACACAATGCCTAATATGGTTATGCATAATTCTATAAGCAAAGTTGGATGTCTTACAACTCTGGATCTGAGAGATGTCCAGAGACCAAAGGATGTAGGACTGCTTTGAGAAAACCAACCATTAAGAGCTTGATTCCCAAAAGATACCGAGGTCCTTGAAAGAGTCCATCAGGTAGGTGTTTTCAGAGCACCTCTAATGCTTACTATAAGAACTCACAAAATGTTGTAGTCAACACCATTCTCTTTTTAAACACATCTGGAAAAGAATGTGATAGTAGTAGCGTACCATTTTTATCTAACAGCCTAGCAGTAGATTAATTCTACTGTACAGCAAAAGCCATGCTAATGCACTAATGCACAGTAGAATTAGTCTACTGTGCATTAGCATCACATAAAAGGCATGTGCCAGTGTTACTGCACAGTAGCTCCAATTATGGCACATTAAGTTTAGTACCTGTTATTATAAATACTAAACTTAAGGCACAGTAATTATGGCACATTAATGCACATGTAGACATGCCCTCTGTAGCCTAGCAATTAGTACACACAGCTGGGTTGAGGAGATATCTAGCTCCAGGACCTACTTCTGGGAATTGGAGCTGTGATCTCCTTCCCCCAGATGTGTTGTCCTAATTGCTAAGTAAGAGTCATGCTATTTCTTATGGTTTCTTTGTGGCCCAAGATTTTTTTGAATTTTCTGTGCTTTAACAGCTTCAAAGAGAGGCTGGAAGATAGTTTAATGCACTCTTGGGAGATGCAAGATGAAGGTTGAAATTTTACCCATCCTCTACGCCCAGCTTGGGCAGACGTAGGATTCAAATTCAGGTCTCTTGCATCTTATTTGAAGACTCTAGGCCTTCAGTCCCTCTAGGCCAAGGAACAAAGGGCAGCAGTGGAACCAACGGGTGAAAAGAAGAGGTGAGTCCTGTCAGGTATTTGAAAGAAGAGCTAGAGGCTTTTCCCTTCAGGGGATTAAGTGACAAAATTTAAGACTCACCCACATACTCAGCATTTTCCTAGCTCTAGGAGGATCTAAAAAAGTGCTGTCTTTAGATGGCTAAATGCTCCATGCACCAACACTTTGCATTTTGAAGCACCTTATCTTCTCATGGACTATGCTGTTAACTGAAGAACCGAATATAGAGTTCTGAATTCCACTTTGATGTACCAGTGATTAACTTCGGTGCACCTAGATCCTTTCTTGAATCTGACCCTAAATCATAACACAATAATGTAACTCACGAGGTGGCCGAGATTCCATCCAGTAGAGGACAGTAATATTTATCCATGCTAGCAAATATATGTCAGCAACACTCAGGCAGAACCTCGCATTCCATAAACATATTGGCAGGTTAGACACTGTGTTGTCAACAAAATATTATTATTTTAGCATTTTCTCCTTTTACACTTGTAACAAGCATAAATGGCTCAGTAGGTTTTTCCCCCCACTAATTTTAATAAAATTGGCTCTCAGGCTGCTCTATCGCGTGCCAAATTTCAACCTGGAAATGCTGGCAGACTCATCACTAGAGCAGTGCCAGCAGTAGTGCTACAATTATCAGCTGATCTTCTGTTTAAATACAACCCAGCATGTGAGCTGAATTCAAACAGGTTGTAAAAACTGTGAAAGAGGCAAGATTCCTTAACAAATCTAAACCAGACCTAGGTCAGAGTATACAGTTTGTTTGCTGAATTAAAACATGCAGAACTGAAACAAAACTGGCACAAGAGGAAAAATTAAAGCAAAAAAAAAGTTCAAGGAAATTGATAGTTGTGCTTAATAATCTGTGCTCCATTTTGGAAATATGGACTTCCCTCCCTAAACCTGTCTTTCCAAATAAAGGAATTCATCATCTAATTTGTTAAGCAAATGTCAACAGATGTGCTATACGTTAAGGTTTTTGTTCCTCCTGGCACAAGGGAGGCAGCCACAAGTTAAGAGGAGCAAGGGGCAGGGGGAGCCCTGAGGGCAGCAGGGAACTGGGGGAGCCCTGGGGGCTGTGGAGAAGGGAGCAGCCTGGAATGGGAGGTGGAGAGGGGTTACTTTTTTCAGGTCTCTCGCCTCCTGCTGGCTGAAATGTGTGGCTGCTCCAAACTTGAGCTAGCACTAAACCTAATCCCCATTTGAGCAGTTCACAGTGGGTGCATCTATACCTTCATTAATGCCCTTTTTGCTCTTCTGCATTGAATTTCATACCTCTAATGTGAAGTACTAACTAAATTCACATTAGGCTGCCCTAATGTGCAGTAGTAAAAGCACGTGCCTTTTTAGTGATGATTAATGTGCCGTAGCCTAATTTAACTGTGTATTAGCGTATTAGCATGGTTTTTGCCGTGATGCTGTAATGCACAGTAAAATAAGCTACTGCGCATTGAAGCGTACATGTAGATGCACCCAGTATAACATGTAACAATGCTGTAATGCAGCTAGTTTATATCAATTCATTCATGATACCTCTGTTAGACTATTACTCCTAGATTTGTGTGTACACTTCTCAAACAGCAAAAGGACAGTTTTTAAACAAATTTCCAACATGTAAAATATCTCCTCAATGGACAAACAACTAAGGACAAAAATCTGGTGATTATTTTGTAGATATTACTAGACACCAGCAAAAGTTGGAGCAGTAGTAAGTTAGTCTGATTCTTATCTCTTTGAAAGACCTCTGCTGCACAATTTGAAGGCCTGTTGGGTGTTAAAAAACGGGCCAGAGACTGTGTTAACATACATATGCTTGTTGACATGGTGAGGGCTTCTAGGCATAATTCTTCATACATGCTGTAGGAGTAGGGAAGACTAAAACAGAGTTGTTCAAAACCAGAAGACAGGCACTTGCAAATCTTGTATCTGCTGTGTATGTTTTGTACTGTTTTGGAGAGATGAAGAAGTTATGTCCCTTTCCTGCATGTTTGCATACACCAGAATTTGTCAAAAACAATGTATTATGTAGCAGTCTGTACTGTAATGATAATTTTACTGTAATGCGAGTAGCTTACTTGCTTACTTTCTTAGAGGGCCATATGCTTGTGCATTTGTACCTTTTCTTTCTAACATTTGTATAATTAAAAAGTTTTTTTTCTCTCTCTCTTTTCTGTACTTCAAAACAAACCAACTGCACTAAAGTATAACAAAATGCCCAACAGATGATATATGAGTGGCTACACGTTTCCAGCTCTACTGGAAAACATGCTGATCTCTGAACTGTACAAAGAGAATCCAGGACTTTAAACACAGCTTCATGCCAAGAGATGTGTCCAAAAAACCCAGATGCCTTCAGTGTTTTATTACATACAATACACAACTAAATGGCTCAGACTCTAGAAGCCAGCAATGCTGAAAAATTGTAGATACACACACACACACACAAGCACATGTGCATGCGCATGCAGATTCTGCAACTTTCCCAGCCAGTCTAGGATGGTCCTAAGAATGATTGTCCAATTGTGATAGAACTGGTTTAAAAATCACTTTCAGTTTCATAGCTAGATACAGACTGGCTGTGAAATGCCCCATTCTTTTCTATTACTATACATTTGATATTTAATATTGAGATGTGATATTTTTCAGAACCAGCAGCATCCTTTCAAAAAAGATATAAGGAAAAATAAATGATCTATCAGGTGGTACAAGACAAATTCCTTTAGAACTACTTACAGCCATTTACTGATGCATAATGGAGTCAAGATAAGGTAAATTCCATGGCGAGAGAAGAGAAGGCTTAAATTAAAGTAAGGATGATCTAGTTTCCCATAATCTTATACCTGGTCCCCCAACCTTCAAAGATCAAAAAATCCTACACTTGTAGGTGGCAGCCAATTATCTGTTAGAAACTGAACAATTTTGATTTTTCTGGATCTAAATATAGAAAAGGGTAATGCTGTTAACATTTGAGGTCAAGTATTCCCTTCTCTCTGGATGGCTTGTTATTAGAGAGATTTTGTTTTGTAGCCTGAAATTATTATAAGATTGCTATCTCATAGCCAAATGTTTTGTTGGTTGTATATATCCATGTGGTCATCTATTTCAAAATCATTGAATTGTCCCATTTTTCCTATTACAGTACATGTGATGTATAATCTTGAGAGCTGATATTTCACAGAAACGTTTGCATTCTTTTTTTAAAACCTTCTAAAATTCTTTTCTGGTGGACTCAGGCTTTGTTCAAAGTGTTATGGGTCCACAGAGTATAGCCTTCTTAGGGATACAGATGGGAGGCAGTAATTTTGCCGAGGTCTTTAATATTCAGTACAGTGAGGAAGAAGGGATCCTGACTGCTGGTGTACTTTCCACCTTTCTACAGTAAAATCAGGATTTCCCATCTCACTAAGAATCCCAGCGGTAGAGGGTGAGAGGTTAGTGAGTTCATTGCAGCAATACCTCCTTGAAAACTGATGGTAAGGGAGAAGAGCGCCTCAGTGTAGGAGAGCTGGGGCTGGGCATTACACATTGAGGAATCCCATGGAATTTCATCTTGCCTGTTGCACTGAATAGGCTGGAAGTAATGGGGGCTTTCCTTGGCATTTTCCCCTTTTTTCTCTTTCCCAGTCCCCTCTCCTTGGTAAGCATTTACAATCCAATCTTTAATCTTCAGTCAAGAGGTGCTGTTTCATTTAACTGCTGCTGTGCCTGGCATGGGATGCTGTGGATCATTAAGGTATGAGCTTTGGAGACCAAATAAATACACTGTCGGTGCCCAGCCTCTTAATGCTGGTGATGTAAGGTTAATGACCTGAAGAGATCTGTACAAACATTGCAGGAGAATTTGCCAAACTTTTTGGCACATTCTTCTTGGCCCCACAGTCATCTATTAAGTTAGAGACAAAAAACCAATCTGTAGCTATGATCTATGGTGTGTGATGGTAAGGAGGGTTTGGGAAGCAAGTGAGGAGGGACACATTACAGCTAGATCTTCTTGGGGTTCCCTGAGTGAGGGCCACAAATCCTTTATGGTGTCTAAAGAATACCCTGGCACTGGAAATCTACTACTCTCTATGGAGGCAAATGGTGTGCCCCCATCTGTGTGCCAGTTATGGACTCTGATTGCCTTCTGCCATTTGGTACAAAAGGGCAAGGAAGGAGAAAAAAGCCTGCCCCTCCCTTCTTTACTTTTTGCTTCTGATGTACTCACTCTGGCCAGTCGCAGTCTGAGTATTAACATAATATTCACTGAAGTTCTTTTATATGTAAATCAGACCACAGGATTGGCTTCCCAGTTATCAGAGGTTGGGTGCAATCAAGGATCAATCGCAGCCCCTGCGATCCATCTGGTACAAGTTAAAACTTTAACTGACAACTTATAGCTGCAAGGTCCCAACCAGCACTGAATGCAATCTAGCCTCACCCCACAACACTAACCATTCCAGGATATGCCCCCTTTCTTTACATTCGTTTCTCCCTGCCTTTAACGTTGCCCCTCTTCGCTCCTGCCTGCCTCTGTTCTGGGAAGAGAGAGCCTGTCTTAGGAAGTGATGGAATTGCATAGAAGAGACATCTCTCCTAGTTTCTTGCAGGGAGCAATTTTCCTAAATATGGAGCATTTACCAGTACAAATCTCCAGGAACTTCATTTTGTTCTGTGTAAATAGAACACCGAAGACCTCAAAACCTTGCCTTTTGATAGCATATATCTATGAGAAAACACTATGTATTCTAGTTTGATCTGCAGCCACATAAGAGAACAGTCATTGACAGCTCCAGAGAAAGGAAGAGATAGAAAGAAATTTGATAGCCATAAAATAGAGTAGGAATTGCAATGCTGGGTGGTCACCCAAAATTACCAAGGACATCCAATTCTGTGGAAAAAAAGTAAGAATGTTTCCCTTTGCAAGTGGAAATAGCAAGGTTAATCTTTAATTGCTCTCCAAATTAAATGTTCAGCCTATCTTTGGGGATGTTTTTTTATTGGCCTATGCAAAAATGGGGTAAAACTTAGTAAACTGGACAAATGAAAAAAGCAGCTGACTATGAACAGCCAAAATGCATGTGCTTTCCTTTCAAACCATATTATTTTTAGAATTTGATATATTTTGCCAGATGTGTGTCTCATTATATGATTGTTGAGTCCATCAAGAGAGTAGAAGGGTCTCCACTTACACAAGCTAAAAATGTCTTTGCTAGTTTCAGTAGTATTTATTTCTTCATTAAACCCATAGATGCTAAGGCTTTTGTGACCCACACCTTAATATGCTATTTAAATGATGCTTTAGACTTTTAAGAAAGTGAAATAGGATCTTGCAAAATAATGGCAATTACTGATAATAGTGAAAGGATCTGTTTAACATTTTAAGAGATGTAACTTTAACTGAGAAGAATCATTCAAGTACTACTCTGCAGCGTCAGCAGCAGTTTGGAGTCCAAAGTCCATCTGTATAACATTCCAGCCAGAGATAAGTGCTACAGATGGAGATGCTGTATTTTTAGATACCCTCTACTGTTTCCTCTTGGCTTGCTCAACAGTGTTCCTTCAATGAAAATTGCTGGATAGGTCTCTCCAGAATTTTCCATCGCTGTTCTGCAATCAGTTCAAGAAATTACTGCAGTGCAGTGTGACCTAATCCCTTTACCTGTTTCCTTCTGTGAGCCTCATAAGAAGATCAGAACAAGAAGTCAAGGGCTACTGAGCACCGTGATACCTTCAGAGTAATTTGGACCAACATTTTCAAAAGTGATGAGTGGTTGTTGGATGTCCCATTTGAGGTATCTTAAAGAACACTTTTTCATAAGGTACCCAGACTGGTTTCCTTTAGATGCCAGCTTGAGACCTCTCAAGTCACACCAAATTACTAGACACTTGGAAAATCTTGGATGCCTTGCTCAAAGGATTGATTCAGTTCCTGTTGAAGCCAATGGATAGACTTCTACAGACTTCAGTAGGCATTAGGGTATGACCTTAAGTCAATGTAGAAACTTTTATGGGGGAAAAAAAGGCCACTGCACTTATTTGAATATTTGTTCAACTGCTTAAAAATATACATCCACTTTCTAACACTCATATGCAAACAGTTGCATTTGGTATGATCTTAAGTTTGGGTTTTGAAGTTATTTCTAAATTTACCAAAATATTTTTAAATTTTTCAAAAATTATTGGAGAGAACAGAAACATTCCCATTGACTTGACTGGACTTTGGAGAAAGTTCTAACCCATATATTATAATTACCAGTATCTATTGTGTTCAGAGTTTTCTAGATGTAAAAAATAAAGACACATTGTAATCTTTTCAGTTTGGGTATTTATCACTCTTTTCCTTTCTCTTGGTTTGAAACAATAGAAGACTTTATACGTGACTCAGTGTTAACAGTTTATAATGTCTTTATTATAGCATATGAAAAGCTATATTTACCTTTAAGTGTCAGTGTCTTTTAGAACTCTTTGTTCTAATAAAACATTGAAACCTTAATTCATTCTATATTTTCCAAAGCTACCTCATGTGAACTCATTGTAAAGAACACTTCCATTTGCCTATAAATAAAGAGCAGGTTTCTGCATTGATTTAATCAGAGATAGGCCAAAACCAAAGGGAACCTCTCAAGGTTAACGATTCAAAAAATAATACATTTAATATTATGGATTTATTGGCAAGGTAGTTATGAACTTAGGAAATTCTCCTTCCCCCCAACCCATTATGGCTTTCTTTTAATGTCCTAAACTCCGTTCTTTTATAATCAGTGTTCTAATGTCTTTGCTTCTTGTCATCTGGCCTCTGGATTTGAAAATGAAATAATGGTATATCACTGGTAAATGTCACAAATGCTGAAGAGATGTCAACAGACCACAGTTGAGAGGTCTGGAATTCAAATAAAGAGAAACTGATCTTTATCTCAAATGATGTGCTACTAGATTCCTAACTAACTCCAAACACATTCAATCTTCCATACACTCTTTTATGACTACTGAAGGGTTTTCTCTAGCCATAAAAGGTAGTAAACTATCAGTTATTGAATCCAATTAGAATGAGACTATCTTATATTAAATGAATAGAGAGCCAGGAGAGCATTCTCTTGTGAGTTGCAAATGTTATGATTTGGCGCTTTCAAATGTTGTTCAAATCTAATGCATATCTATCTCAAGGCCAAATATAGTGAAACTCTGCACAGATTTAAAAATGGTAAGAAACTGTACTAAAAAGACGGTGCTATTTTAGGATGAAACAACTTGGAAATCTCAGCTTACTACCCAGTGATAGTCAGATACTCACCTAATGACTCATTATAGAATACTTGCGTTTGCATAAGCAGAAGAAGATAAAGGTCTGTACAGTGAAAAGAACCTCTCATTTATGAACAGGAGACCAGATTTATTTTGTACGAAAGTTTTGTTTTGTTTTGTTTTTTTTTTACATTTATGTTTTTATGCATCAGGGTAAAAGTGTTTCCATGGAGACTATAAAAGTATTTATTAAAAGGATGATCATATACCTACTATATAATAATTTAAACAACTTGAATGAAAACTTACAAGGTTGTTTTTTGACATGTTCCAGTTGGCATTTTTCCTCTATTGTAACCAATGCCAGGAAACATGGTGAAAATGTAAAAGTCTGTGAAACTGGCAATGTAGCAGTGTATATAGATTAATATTTGGAACTGAAAAACATTAGCACATTAAAAGTAAATTGGCTTGATACACAGGTTATGTAATTCTTGGTGTGGCTCACCAGAATATTGTGAGATATATAATCCAGTGTTTATTTGTTTGCAAATAAGAATCTATTTGATTGTACTTTTTCAAAAAGATGCTCTTGAACAAACTCAATTAACTAAAAGCCCTAAAATAATTCCAGTTATATCACAGAGGTGCAGTTTTCAGTTTTGCTTTTACTGCCAGGGTACTTATCACTGCTGTCATATATCACTTAATTATTAAAGCTGCTCTGAACTCAAAAGGGCCACATTTTCCTCAGTTAAAGCTTGGTTCAACTCCATTAGTCAGTATAAGCATAGTAAGCTTCACCAGCTGAGAATCAGGTCCAAGTTGGCAAGAACTTTAAATGTGTTCTTTATTAGTTTGCTTATTTTGTCTCTCTCACTTTTTTAGTTGGACCTGAAACACGTGGGCACAAACAAGGTGCTGACTATTTGTTTGGACTGCATTCCCTGCCTTCACTTTTTCTCATATGTTATCTCGGTATTTCTTAGATGTTATTTCAGGTTCAGGTTGGAGAATGGGGTAAGTGGTGTTCCTTGATGCCACTATCATTGTTTTTCCATGGAATAGCTGACACACTTCCAGGTCATAATATACATTGTTTGAGTAGATTAAAAGATATATTTTGGTTCCTAGCAAAATATTAGAATCTTTCTTAAACTGACCATAGACGTTCTATGACAGGTATTTGCTTGCTAATTTCAGAATCAGGGAAAGCATATATATATCTATATAGATATAGATATATATTCAGGGATGGAACACGACAATGTAAGGAAAATACAGAGGCCCAAATCCTCAGTCAGCTTAAATTGGCATAGCATGATGGACATCATAACATTTGTCGAAACTGGATCAACTGCTATACTGAGAGTAAAAACTACTTAACCTTCCTGAAAAACAACTTCTTGAATGATTTGAAACTTTAAAGCATTTGCATAGCTTTAATTTTGTGGTGAACATTTGCAGAACCTATGCTATTGCTTTTAGCAGCCAAATAGCTAACACAAGTCCTTCTAACTATGTGCTTTGTGATTAACCAGTAGTAGCTGGGAATAATAATTGGTCATGGCCATCCATCCTAGGGGGTTGATTAACTGGGAATAAGCTGAGCATTTTGCATTTTTTTTTTAACTGTAAGGCTTTTCTGTGGTAATTCCACCATTCATTAGGATGGAAAAATTGGCATTAAACCAAGTACTTCTGCCAAAGCCATTATTTCCATCATCAGACTCTGCATCAGTCTGCAGTGCAGCCTTGTGGGAAGACAATGTTCTGTCCCCTTGTGGTTCTTAAGTTATGGCTAAGGAGCTTACATATATTAAAAGGAGGGTCTTCAGCTAGTCTCTTAATCTTTATGAGTAGTAATAATAGTCAACTCTGTTTCCAAAATTTAGAAACACTTGGTTTCAACACAGAAAGGCTGTATATGTTAGAAGATAAGTCTCTGTTCAATAAGATTAAAAGCTACATAGCTTTTCCAAATGCCCAAGCCTTTTTATTTTTTTTTTAAAAAGGGGATCTATACCTTTAATACATATGCTTTTCTTCCTATACTTATATTCTGTATCTTTAAGAGGATAATTGCTGAATTGAAATTTGAGAGTGTTATCTTAATAACCAATTACTCAAATAACTTTGAAATTGGCTTAAATTGGCTCGTCATGCTACATTTACCTGAATCTTTTTATGGGAAAGTTAGGAACAAAAAAAAAAAATCTTGGCAGTCTGATTTGTTTAGTATTGCTGGAGGTTCCTGTTTGCAGCAGGGAAAGTGGCCCAGTCTAACCTCTTCTGGACCCCCTGCCTAGCCATCTCCTGTAATACATTGGAATGTAGTGATAGGCCAGATCTATTGAACTTTGTCAGCCATAGTAACACTACAGCAATACACACACTGCTCTCTGGAGATTCTGCAAAAATAAAGCACACTGACTTTTAACCCAGTGTATGTAGAGTAGGAGTATTTATTTATGCTGTGATTACAAAAGAAATGTTCCTTCATTTTGCAACACATTTGTAGTCCATCACTTTGTATGGAAAAAAAAATCTACATTTATTCAGAGGTCAGTTTCAATGTATCCTTATAATGCCTATTGAAAACTTACAAGTGAAAAATCAAGATCTTCTTATTTAAGATTTCGCACATTTATTAGCATTGTTGGTAGATGAATAGGTGCCTACTAGTACTGTATATCTCTGTGTAGCCATAAAGCTCTGTAATAGAATACTACGTTTCATTCCATAGCATATATACTTATGTTCCTTCATCTTTTACATGGGAGGAAGAGCAGCTGTTTTAAATAAATATTGCCTTTTGCAAGTTAATACTGCTAAGACCATAAAACTTCACAAATATTTAATGCATATTTAAAGAGCATTCATTTCTGTGTCAGGGTCTCTGTCATTAACTTTCTCCTCCAAGAATGACAATGTCTAGCAAAAAAGGGGATAACATGCATATTCCAAAATCACTAAAAGGAGCTGTATTCTTAGATGATAGAAACAAACAATTGCTTCAGTCCCATTAGAATTAAATCCAGAGAATGTGGCAGGAGCATGGTCTCTGAACACCTGATTTACTGATACGTATCCAAAAGGGTACCCATTCAACTTCTGTCTTACCAGTAAGTCACATTTTATTATAGGCTAGCTAATCGTGTGTTTGTTTCTCCTCTCATTTGCAGCAGAATATATCAGGAGTAATTCAGCTGAAATCATCAGGGTTTCCAGTCTAAATCCTGCTTGAGAAGAGAACCAACCTTTATGTTTGAATGTGGATCTGAGTCAGGCTTAGCAGAGGAATCGGGGTGAAAGTTCATAGCCACATTCAGTCTAATTCTGCATCTGGATTCAGCTGCAATAAAATCTCCAAACCTACTCTTGTCAAATTTTGTTCTGGCACTTCCTTTGGATGTAACAGACTGGCTGCTTGTACATATGATCATGAACTAGAGCATCTCCAAGTTTTGAATTCAATCTGCAGAAAGCCTTAGGGACACATTCAGATGAAAGAATTTGAACCCCAAACTCTTACTATTGTCCAGTATTTTAAGAGGTTTAAATTCAGGGTTTTATTTCAGAACATCTCCTTATTTTTACATAGTCACTTCTAACGGTTGGTTACATCACTTTCCCTAACATTCAGCAGGAGTTGGTAACAAAGAGCCTTTTGCTCCCATTGTTTGGGCGCCACAAGGTGTGTCTACATGTTCATTAAGGCTCCGCAATAACGGTGCATTCATTGTAATATCTGTAATGACAGGTACTAACTTAATGAGCCATAACCGGTGCTATTGTGCATTAGCACAGATGAACGAGGTTTTTGTGATGCTACTGTGCATTAGATTAAATCTATGATGTATTAGCATGGGCTTTGCCCACTGCACTAATGTGCAATACAAGTAGTCTTCTTGTGCATTGAGTGTCTCATGTAGACATTGCCACCGAACGATTAAAAAGTTGGAATTTGATATATATCTATTCAGGAAGTCCAAAGTCATTCTAAAACCTGCTTTGTGGATTAGTGCCATCTGAAATTGTACCCCAAAATGCTTTATACAGGAGATACACAAAGGAACTACAAGTTCCAAAACTGAGTCTGAGGAAACATAGGAGGATGAAAGGAAAATAAAGTTCTGCATCTAGTAGATAGACCTGGACAAGCATGTTAACTCATATAGAAAACAGAAGGAAATGTACAGTTTCTCATAACAGCAGGAACTCATTACACCCAAAAAGCACATCCTGATATGGCAAATAGAGCTTAACCACTGCAGTTAATCACTATGTTAAGAGGGGCCATGCACCAAAAATGCTCTGTGTGGGATAAATCTAATCCCTGGCTGAAAGGAGCTTATAAAGGCCCACTGCAATCTGTGTACACCTGATTCCAGATGCTGCTGCATGTGTAATAGAATGATACTATGCAAGTTTCCTGATAAGGCTTGGTCTCTTTTCCCTGGGCTTCATTACAATACTACCATTTGCTGCAAAGGGGTTTCTTCTTTTCTTCTCTTTAATGGATAACTTGTTCTACCATTAACTTGAACACCTCACTTTTCTAATTAGATTTCTGTGAATATTTGACCTTTGCATGCTCTTCTACTGCAATGGGGAGTAGGGATGTGAAAGGTTAAATGTTTAAATGATAGGTATATTTATACCAGTAATGTATTACTGGTTAAAGTTTAGTGCAGGGCTCAGACTGGCAGGGAAAGGAAGTGCTATGGTACCTCAGGAACAGGAAGGTGGCAGGCAGGCAGGAGGGAGGGATGAAGGGAGAAAAGAGTGAGAAGGAGAAAGAGGAGGGAGAATGGGAAGGGGTGAGGGGGGGTCTAATATTCATAGCCTATGGGGTTAAAGAGGAAAACAGTGAGTGGACTAATGACTTATCAATTAAGCAATTAAGTGAATCACTTGGCTCATTCACAGGTGCCAGGAAGCTGTCTGGAGATAACAGGGTACTTAAAGTATAAACCTATCCCCAACAAGCATGTCCTCTCCCAGGATGCCAGCAGTTGCAGTGGGTTGGGAAGACCCTTGCCTGTGGCTGCCACCCATGGCTTCACACTACTGGGTGGAGCTTGTTGCTGCCTCCTCCTGCCCCTGTCAAAGACCCTAGGGAGCAGCTCCCAGGAGCAGCTATGGCTGAGAAGGTCTGTGTGTGGCCTTGAGCAGGTGGCTGCCACCCCTCCCTGGGGTGGGGCAGGGCAGGGTGGGTTGCGGTAGGCACCCTGTGGCCAGGACTAGGCACGTGTTATTGGTTAACCATTTAACTGTTTTAATTACAGAAGGTTAAAATGATATTTACATCCCTAATGGGGAGCATATAGCCAGTTGTTTTCACTTACAGTTTTCAAATGGAAATTGTTCAAACTTCATACCAGTGCTAGACTAGATTCTGGTGATGTAAGATTACTATGTTTCTGAAGGCTGTAAGTTATAGCAAGATATAGCTTATTCTGACTATTCCTGCCCTTGTTCCTGCTCCCGTATATCTCAGGCCATGTAACTACTATTTATCATCTCAATTTCATTTCAGTTGGCTGAACCAGTGCAGTTCTGAGAAGGAATCTGGGCTTTGTAACGTGAAAGGAAAGGGCCAAGTTAACCTGCATAAAATGGCAGTGAAGAAGAAGGTAAGCAATTTTCCATCAGCAATGTCATCATCAGTGGAGATTAATGAGAGTTTTTTTTCATGAAACAGACAAGAAAACCCTCACAAAGAGCTCTATTTGTACTACATAGAGCATGTCACCGTTGCTTCACATCTTGAAGTCAAAAGAAACAATCTTATCAACTTCAATGGACTTTGATCCAAATTCTTAAAAAGCTGACCCCTTATAGAGAATGAGTGATGTTATCTTTAGAAGGAATTTTATTTTGTTTATTGTGTTCTTTTTCCAGCTACCTTCTTGAGACTACACTGAGGTCAAAGTTGTACAAGCAGGGCTGTACACAAGACCATCTTTCCCCTGAAGGATTTACAGTTTAAAGGATTCAACCTATGTCCCTAACCCTGCAGTTTGTTACTTGACAGCAGTTTCTTAGCAGTGGTTTGCTTCTTATTTGTAATCAGAACTCATTACTTAAAAATTACTCCAGGATGAGTTCAGACAGTAAAATACTATATTTTTTTCATATACCTCATTTTTGAAGGCAGAGTGAAGAAAAAATGGTCTTTCTGGTGTGTCTACATGAAACGTTTACCGTGGAGTTGCCTAATTAGCTCCGTGGTAAATATCTCTGCATTTACACATGTGCCCCTATTAAGCGACATGAAACTAATAAACTCTGGAGCAGTTTATTTACAAGCCTGCTTCAGATCTTTTTTGTGTGCAGCACCGCACATATAGACACTGCCTGGCAGTTAGCTTTGCACTGAAGTCCCCTGATGTCCCAGCAAGCCCCTCTACAGCACATCGGCCCTGGTTGGAGCGGCCCTGGACTGCTGTCAGTTGAGCCTGCTCTGACTGGGCTCAATGTACTGTGTATAAATAAACTCTGGAGAAAAATACATGTTAAAATGATGCAACAAAAAACTATGGAGCAATAAGCTCTGGAGTTTATTAACTGCACATGTAGATGTGCCTTTCTTGTCATAAGTAACTGTGTAGCAGCAGCTAAGGACCTCAGCCTGCTCATTGTTCTGCTCCCCAGGAGCTGCATGAGGATGTTACTTTCACTTTTGCTCACAACTTGCAGAAACTGTTTTTACCATATTTCTCACATATAATGTACAATATAATTTCCAGAAGCTGGCTTTTGGGGAAAGGGCATGTATACATGAGAAAATACAATAGTAGTCAGAGTAGCTAAGCTCTCAATAGAGAGACAAACTTAAAAAAAAAAATCATCAATTTAAATAGACACTTTCAGAAGTGGGTTCAATTCTAGGGCTTTACTTTTCACACCTAGGATTTTGACTTATAGGTGATTGGCTATCACAGAGTTGCATGAAATGATTACTTTGGAGTAATTTATCTTGGATTTTAATTTGTAGCACATTTAGCAAGGAGTGAATACACAGACAGACTGCCCACTAAAAGTGCTATTACATCACCTGAGTATGAGGTAGAATGGAGCCAATTATTTCTCAGATAATGGTTACTGCAGGTTGGTATTGACAAGGAGCAGTTGCAAGCCATTTTCTATGTCAAAGCTTTATCACACTGTGGGCACGTCTACACAAGATGGTAGCGCTGCAGTGTCCATTGGCAAAAATCATGATGCCACCACTATGTCACTGTAGCAATGTGCTCCCTTGTTGCACTCCCAAAAGGAAGTACTAGATGATGGTGCAGTAGCAAAAGTGCTGTTTGGCCATGTGTAGATGACCTCAGTAATGTTATTGCATTCAAAGAGTAACTTTACTGTAGACCTGTTCACTTTAGAAATTGTCATTGCCCCCATAAAGGATGAAAACTGTTTTTTTTTTTAATGAGAGTTGAGATTCCTATGCTATCACCTGACTCCAGGGTAAGCTCCTGACCCCAGTGAAATAAATGCTTTAACTCAGATTGCCTTCTACCTGGTCAAGATTCATCTGAAATACTTTGAGATGCACAAAGAAATCATGAGATTGAGCCACACTGAACTTTAATATGTTGAAAAACTTCCCCAAAACTAAAGTAGATTGCAACAAAAGTTATTTGAAAAAATAAATCAGTAATAAATTAATTTGAATGGTACAACACAAATCAACCAGACTAATACACTTGTGACTGGACGGGCCACTTAGGTTTGTATTCATAGGTTTTTCTCCAGTTTTTAAATTTTTGTTTGTAATTATGCCACTTGTCTTTTCTTCTAGGGCAGCCCAGGGCAAAATCCCACTGGGCACATCTACCTATGCTTGATCTGGGATCAATGTATTTGAGAGTAAACTACTTGTGATTAAATGCCCCCAAGCAGCAAATTGCTCCTCCTTCCAGAGGCCCTGCAATGGGACCTTGCTGCCACCAGGGGGAGGTCTAGGCTCCCTCTGGTGTTACCCAGGGGCTGGCAGGGAATACTGGGCCAGGAGACAGCTGTCTCCTGGCTGAGGCTAGGGCATTGCTCCCTACCCCTGGGGCTGCCTGCTACCAGGGTGGGGAAAGTGTCCCCCAGCCCCAGCAGCAGGGGGATCCTGGCTGTGACCCCTAGTCAGGAGCAGGGGACTTAGAGAGAGCTGCAGGGGAGGGTCAAATCCCAGTCCCCTGCCCTAATCTGTCAATGGGGCAGCTAGCAACTAGCTTGCTGCTAGCTGCCCCACCTCCAGATTGGGGCAGGGGGCTGGGCCCTACCCCACTCCTGCAGCTTTTTCCAAGCCCAGTACCTCAATTACCTGATTGGGGCATAGGGCTGGAACTTGCCCCTGACCAGGACAGTTCCCATCTCCAACCCTGCATGTGGGGTGGAGGCTAGGGTGCCTGTTTCCCACTCAGCTCCATAAGCACAGAACAGGCTGGGGAGCTTATTCCCCACTCGGCTCTGCAAGCATGGTCCCTACAGGGAGCTATGGGTCTCCCAGCACTGTTCCTGTTGTCACAAAGCTGGTGCTGCAAGGTAGGATCTCCCAGCACCAGCCCTGTGATCATGGAGTTCACAGGGGAAGATAAGGATCTCCCAGCATCAGCCCTGTGGTCATAGAGCTGGTACTGGGATATAAGGCTCTTTCAGTCCCCTGCTCTTCAATCATGATGGCAAAGCAGGGGCTGTGTGATAAGGATCTCCCAGCCCTCACTCCTTGATCACAATTTCAGAGCAGGGGCTTGGAACTCCCTGCTGCCAGGGCAGGGGGACATGGTCCTCTCCTGGACTCTAGTGGTAGAGCCCACCCCAGCAGCAGGTGGCAATCTCCCACCCCTTGGTGGACTGCTGACCAAGAGCAGATTTGCTCCCAGTCAGGCATCTACCTGAATGCTACTGCACCATTATTGATCAAAAGTAAATTTCCTACTTGAATTTTCAGGTAGCAAATTTACTTGCAATTAGAGAGGTTTACTGTGTAGTAAGCATGTGCACGTGTAGACCCACATGCTTACTGTGGAGTAAACTGTGTTACTGCACAGTTAAGCTTCTCATGCAGATGTGTCCATTGTCTACTTAGCCCCTTTTCAGAGCCCACACACTCTATCCCGATCACTAAGCCACCCCTGCTTCTCTATTGGCTCTCCACCTATTTTTTATTCTCCAAGTCATACATGCCTATGTTACATTCCTATGCATATACTAGGAGTAGGGAGGAGCGGGGGAGAGTAGATTTTTGGCTGTGCACAGCACACTGCTCTAATGATTTTCTGCAGTGCCAGAATGGCTTACGGATGGAGAAAGAACACATTTTTTTGGAAATCTTTTTTTTTTAAATAGAAAACAGGCTTCATATTGTACCTATAATTGAAGAGGAGAAATCTGAGATTTATGCAGGCATTTAAGAACATGTGTATAAGATTTAGGTGAGTATAGATTCAAGTACATAAATGATAAATGAAATATGGGCAACAGTGAATTATTTATTGCTACCCATAGAGGAACAGGTACAATGTGTTTCAGGCTGATTCTTATTTAAGACCCTGATCCTGCAGATACTTACTACCACTGAGTCCAAACCTGCAAGGAATTGTGAATGATATTGCAGTGATTGATAAAACAAGAGAATTCCCATCTAAAGCCATAACAAGACTAACTATATGTACAGCTAGACGCAACTGCCTCACCACCATCTCCAAACTCACGTCCTGCAACTTGCACTGACCAGATTCCTACCAAGATGCATCTGGCTAACGATGACTCTTTAAAAGCTGTCTAAATTTTAAAGCAAATGCAGGTACTTCATCCATGACCAAATCACGGTGGTTAATAACCTTATTAGCTAACATTACAGTGCACAGTTTGGAGAGTGCCATTTGGCACCCAGCACACTGGAGAAGAGACTCTAGACAAGACCAGTTGGACAGATATTACATTATCATATTCAGACTAGATATTTATCTGGTCTTCCTTTAACAACCTTGACAGAAAGCAAAGAGCCCCAAATCCTCATAACCAAATTCTTATCGGTTCTAAGGTAGAGCTAGCTGCTCTGTCCTCAGCCATTCTACGATGTTGTTTGAAGAAGTGCAGTTGCCACAGCTGAGTGGATGAATAAGGACCACTGGAGAAGGCTGCAAACACCTTCTAAAGTTAAAGTATGCTCAGTTTCTCAGCAAATCTGCAATGTGAGATCTTCACTAATCCTCTTCCCAAGGGAAAACACACTTGATGGTAAAACAGAACTCTAACTTTCACAAGAGCCTGGACACTTTTTTCTTTCTCCTTTTTCTAGCTACCCAACAATTTACATACCAAGAAGATTTGTACAGACCTATCACTCTGTGGAAGTGGATTCCTGTTGTTGAGGGCAGTGTATGGCTCAGGATCAGTAAGGAAAAAAAAGAAATACATTCTCCTGCCCCCTGTCCTCAGGGTATATGCCTTACCCTATTTATCTGCCAACCTCCCCTTGACAACATAAATCTTTCCTATCTACTGTCTAAGCCTCCCTCCTCCCTCTCCTTTCAATCAGACTTTTCTCTGACTCTCCCTGTATACAGCAGTAAGCACAAACCACAAAACCCCATGTCACTCTTCCTCATATCCCTAATTGTAAAAAGCAATGGTCTCTCATGAGAGTAGGGGCATTTTTCAAAACCATTTTTCTCTTCTCAACCCTTCTGTTGGAAGTTCTTGTTGCCAGGTGTGGGGGCTGGGCCTTCATAGCAGGAAAAAGGCTGCTCTTATTGCTGTTTCTGGAGCAATTAGAAGCGGAAACACTGGAAATTTTAAAGATGTTTCCATCCCAGCTTTCCAGCTCAACGGGGTTAAGATAGTTGATATCAGATAATCATCTGAACTTTAGGGTCCTCATCCAAAATGAAGTGAAACTCCAAACTCTGTAGTTTGTCAGTCACAGCAGGGAGTACCCTCTACTCTCTCTAGTTTGTTAAACTACAGCCCTTTTATAGAGTTTTCTCAAATCACCTTGGTGCAAACTGGATTGCATGTGCAGTTGTACAATGGGAGACAAATGGTTAAAGAGTTCTAAGAAATCCAGTAAAAGATACAGTGCACATTAGTTTTATATAAATGTATATATAATTGGTTACCAATAAAATTAGGAAAAAATAATAACTATAAGAGGATGGCCCTGTCATTTATTCCTAGTTGTGTCTAAAATGTAAGGTGGGAATATCATGCCATAGTATGAATACAAAGCATAGAATCCTTGCCATAGTCTTTGTTTCTGTTTTTTCCCCCATGGGATTTTTAACCAGTAAAGCATTCACTCAATATTCCATTTCATAAAAACCTCTAAAATTGTAAGAAAACATAATTGGATGTGCACTGTACAGCTTGAGCTTCATAAACATTAAGCCCGACAACTTAGTATAAATAATACTGATACAGAAGATTAGCTCTATTAACCTCTTAACTGAGCTGGAAGCATTACCCTTTTCCACAAACTACTGCTATACAATTATAGACATACAAACCCATACTGCCTAAACTTAATTTTCATAGTCACTGCCATTTTCACATCTGTGCTACAGAACTTCCATGCTCCTGGCTCTACCATGTCAAAAATGCACAGTGGCAGATTGGCATATTGAGCTATTAATAATTTGCTATATGTGTTACAGATGTTGCATAAATGAACAGCGTTCTATCACTATTTCTTGACACTGGGGCCCTTGGGGTGGCAGACTAAGACCTAGATCTGTCTACAACCTGCCTGTTTTGGCAAAAAAGAGAGTTGCCCCTTATTGCAGAATCACATTCCAGCTTGCATAGTCAATTTTTCAGATGTTCTTGCTTTCCTGTTCCTTGTTCCTTCACTCAGATCTCATATGGCCACAATGAAAAATGATGTGATGCAATTTTTTATTCTCTGCTTGACACTCTTATGGAAGGCAATGTGGTTCATTGATTCCAAACTCCAAAAAGGTCAAGAAACTAGGAACAAAGATTTTTTGGAAGCAGCCCAGGAAAAACTTTAAACTTGGACCACATATACCCAGGAAAACAGAACTGTTAATTGTTACCCCTTCTGTTGCTATTAAGCTTCATATGAACACTGAACATATGTTCTGTGATCATGTACTTTTATATTAAAACATTATTGAGTCACCAGGTGAAATGTGTATTAAGTGCACAGCTGAAAATAGACAGTAGGTTTAAATTTTGACAGCAAACAGCTGTAGGATTTCTAAAACTTAATTCAAATAATGTAATCAATAGGTTATGCTACAGTTTCAAGTTTCCCCAAACAAATGTATATGAAAAATGATATTAATTTATTTGAGATTAGTTCAACTAAGATAGATTTTTCTCTGTCACCTCTGAAACACAGATAGAAAACAAAAGGTGAGATGTTATAAGAAGTACAGCACACATTTTTCAGTTTAGCACACTACAAAATTGTGTGCGTGTGTGTGTGTCCCTCTCCACTGTCGATTAGTAATGATTACTCACCGTGCTGTTTACTCATTCAGCAGCTGTACAAGTTTTGAAATGCTAATATATAAATTATGTTCTCATTCATCATAAAAAATGGAGAATGGTTCAAATCCAAACATAATACAAAGAACCAGGGCTTTTTTGGGTACACATAAAACATGTCAGAGAGTTTAACCTTCAGTAAAATTTGAGTTTGCAGTCAAAACTCAAGCTAACTTGTGCCACATGAAACTCAGAATGAGATCTATGTTAAATATGCATTGGTTCTGAGTATTTGAAACTAATTTGTGTGGTATCTACTAACCAGTTAGATTGTTTAAGGGACTCTGTCACAGGGTAGGACCAAATTTATTTTGGTCACTGTGCTGAAAGCATACTGAAAACACTGAATACCATTTGGTTTCCAACACCTACCTTCTCGGCCTGCTTACCATGGCCTTGAAATAATACAGCTTTTTGCCATTACACAGCATTTTTCCATTCTGACAAACCATATATCAGCCTCAGGGTGAGATTTTTGTGACATAGGTAACTAGCACTAAGTTTACTGGTGTTTTCCTAACTGCTAACATTTATCATTTCTGTGCATATATATGAACAAAACATCATTTTCATAAACATTAGAGTGTGACTTACCAGCAAAATGATCAAGATAAGTTGTCAATTTTTCTTTTCAGAGGTAAAACCCATTTTCCCCTGGCAGCTATGCTAGAGGAGGCTTCTAATTTCATGCTTTAATTTTGTTTTATCTGTTTAAACAACTTTACAACCCATTTGGAATTAAATGCCACATTCCGGTGAGAGGCAGAGTCACGCAGTTGGGAAATTCAATAGATTTTGTGTGTATATGTACCTGCGTGTGTGTGTGTGTGTGAAGATCAGATTTTTGGGTGGTGTATAGGTCTATTGACTTATAGTAGTGGAGTATCTGGCCACATATGGTTGTTTTTGCAAATAATTGTTTTTCAGTTGCCAGAAAGATCCTGAATATGGAATTTTCAGGAAAAAAGACGCATCCACACGTGCAAGCATGTGCACTTGCAGCAGCTCAAATAGAAGCAGTGCAGATTTAAACCAGGGCTTTTTGCACATTTGCTTGGCCATGCACTTTGTTGTGGAGCAAATTGTACCACTTGGGGCAAAATAACCATGCCTCGCTCCTCCCACATCTGCAGCTAGGGGGAGCTAGAGCCTGGGGCCAGCACCTGTGCTGTTCCCAGCATTATAAAAAGCCTCCCTGGCAAGTAGTTGAGGGCTACTTGCTCTCAGGAGCTATTGGGGCCCAGCCAATTGGTACTTGGGGACACTACCCCTTGTGCCAGCTGCATTGCTGAAGCAACCCTGAGAGTTCCCTGCACCCTCTACCCACTGCAGCAGTCTGGAAGTGGGGCCTACTGCATGGCTGTGACCTGCTGTGTACTGGCCAGACCCGGATGGGGACTATACAGTGAATAGAGGCATCTACCCCCCGGGCCACCCACCAGTGGGCTGTGGCTGCAGAGTTGGCCTCTGTGTGGCACTACTGTCACATGTGCCTCCTGCTCGGTCATCTGGGCAGCTATCACCCGGAAGATATTCTGGGTGTGGTGGCCTGCTTTGAACTGTCAAAGCATGTCCTCCCAACAGGGGGTTAGGGTGCCCCAAAAGGGGATTCGGCTACCACACAGGTGCTACTGCCCCCAACAGGGGCTACGGCCCCCACTCAAGGGCTATACCCCCACACAGGGGTGATAGTCCCCCACCAGGGGCTAAGACCCCAGAACAGCGTTTATGGCCCCCCACACAGGGGCTATGGCCCCCCAACATGGGTTACAGCCCCTACACAGGGGCTACAGCCCCCCACAAAGTGCTATGGCCCTCCAAAAAGGGCCAAATGACCCCCACAGGGCTACCCCCCAGACAGCCTACTTGTCCCACCCCAGCCCCGCGATTGCTTCCCCACCTGGCCCCCAGCTGCTGCAGCTTCCTGATGGCTGCCCCACCCCCCACTTCCCCAGACCCCCCCTAATGGCTGCCCTGCCCAGCCCCAGCCTCCACTTGCACCCCCAGGATCCCATGATGGCCCCCCCAACCCCAAGCATCATCACTTAAAAAAAAAGAAAGAAAAAGAAACAGAAAACAAAGCTCTACTTACCCTAGAAGCAGGGGCTGTGGGGGCTCTGGGGCCTCATGGCAGAGCCTCCACCCCAGGCAGCACAGGGCAGCAGGGGGCAGGAGTACCCAGGTTGGGGCTGCCCCTCTGCCCTGCACTGTGTGGGTGGGGCCCCAGTGATACAGATGGTAGCTGGACTGCTGGTAAGTGCTGGGGGTTTTTTGTTTGTTTTTTTTATCCTATGGGGATGCTGGGGTGGGGGGGGCAGGGATCTGGGGCCTCTGGGGCCCTGCATGGGGATGGGAGCATGCAGAGCAGGGATCAAGGGGCTTGTGGGGCAGGTGGGGGATGGGGCCTGGCAGAGCAGGGATCAGGGGGAGTTGGGGCAGGCAGGGTGAGGCTGGGCAGAACAGGGATGGGGGAGCTTTAGGGGGCAGGCAGGGGATGGAGCTGGCCAGGGAATTGATTGGGGACCCTGGTGGGGCAGGCAGGGGATGGGGCTGGGCAGGGCAGGGATTGGGGGGCTGAGGGAGTAGGCGGGGTCAGCAGGGTCCCCCCCATTCTCCAGCCCCCCTGATCCCTTACTTACTGGTACTGTAGCCCTGGTACTCAGTTTTTTTTAGAACCCTGGATATTGGGGTACATTTTTTCATTCCACATCTGCCTCTTGCCCCATCTGGATGGGCCCAAAGAGGGCAAAGCCTTCATTTTTCTTTCTCTGTTACAATAAGGGCATTCATCTAGGCAGAAGGGCTGTGTGAAACTTTGGTTGCTGATTTGATTCAGCCAAATCTCTGAATCTGAATTGAATTGGGAGACCAATGGAAAGATCTGAATGGATTTGACACCTCTGAATCAATTTGGAAAAGATTCAGAGATTCAGGCAGTCCCTGCTCGCTGCTGCAGGGAGTTGGACCTGGACTCCATGCTGGTAAGTAGGGTGTGGGGTGGGGGCTAGAGGAGAGGGGAAGGGACCATGGAGGGATCTCTGCCAGGCCCTATCCCCTGCCTGCTCCCCCAGCTTCCCTGAGAGCCCCCCAACCCCTGCCTGCTCTTCCAGCCCCATCAATGGCTGCCTGGCCTGGCCCCAGTGTCCCAGTGCTTTAAAAAATGCACCACACTCACTGGTGGGGCCTCCCCCCACAGCAGACTTTGGGGCCTCTGGGGACTTGTGCCTCTCCACAAAGTGTGGGGCAGTGGAAAGCAGCAGGGATCACCTCCCTACTTGGCAGAAACTGGTGAGTTCGGGCCTTTTTTTTCTTTCTTTTTTTTAAGTGTTGGAACACTGGGGCTGGGTGAGGCAGCTATGGGCAGGGCTGAGGGAGTGGGTGGGGGATAGGGCCTGTTCGCTTTGGAGATTTGGCGGTGGCCAAATCTCTGAATTAGATTTGGCCAAGTCAATTCAGGACAATGATTTGAATCACTAAATTGAACCACTGTCCCCCGAATTGGTCAAATCCGAATCTGAAGTTAATACTAGCCGCTTCGCACAGGCCTACTAATCAGCATGTACTGTTGATACACTTTGGACCTGTACATAGCTAGAAGGGGAGGAGGGACCTTCTATTGTCCACATGGATAAAAAAAAGAGCACCAGCTCTTCCATTCCTTTTACTCTTTTGGTTTTGGTGTCTGGGTTTGCCATCAAAAGTTAATTTGACCCCTCTACCCAGTTACATAAAGAGAATAAATGCTACTTTATTTTATATTGAGGTAACACAAATAAGCCTTAAGGATACAAACAGATGTTGTCTTTGTGGCAAGATCAGCTGTGTTCTCCACTCTAGCCTTGCAGGTGGATACCCCAGAATTCACTTTCAGGAATTCTATATTGGGGCCAGACACCTGTGGCTATTGCCTCACAGAATTGGGGCCTTGATGCCCCGAAGCACATCCAGGCTTCCCCCATGACAAGGTGTCACATGCTGTTACTAAGAATCACTGTGTCACCATTTTAGGGCATTTGGGATTTAACAAGGGACAGGAATGTCTGTTTACTCAGGTTTTGTGCTACCACATTTTTGGTGACACAAGGGCAACGCCTTTAAGGTGGCTATGATGGGGGGAAAATCTTTATATGTTTTCATTTCATTCCTGAAATACAAAACTGAACTATGAAGAAAAAAAAATTGTTGACCCTCCTCCCCTTTTTCTTCTTTGTACAGAAATCCTCTAAAATGCAATAGGGATGAAATGAAAAGCTTGCATAGAAATTTAAGTGAAACACTTATTCACTTATCTACAAGTTTTATAAAAGTGAGAAATCCAATTCAGTGTTTAGCTTTCCATCAAAAGATTCTTTCACAAGTTAACCATAATTTCTCTGGCTATTTTTGGGTACATGTGCAAAAGGTGTATGAATGCATGCATGAAAAGCAGATGACATTTGCATGTTGATTTCTTGATTTACAATTATTTACTTGCTTGCTTGGAGGCAAGCCTTTGCATATGCAACATTTGTAAGTTGACTACTTATATATGAAACTGACACGTGGCAGAAAACTTTACTATTTTTATTCTTGCAACATCTTCTACCCTAAGGATCCCTGTAAGTCAAAAGAGAGGATATTAATAATATCTGAAGAATATTTTTAAAAACCAAAAAATAGTCGCAAGCAGGATTTTTACTCCAAGAAAAGTGCCAAAAATCATGTAGTCCACTAAGTACTTCTCTATTGTTATTGAAAGGCTCTCAGATGCCAAAATGATCTGTGACAAAATAAAAGTCTAAAAAAACAGGACAGATAATAGAGCTAAGGCAGAAATACCATATTTGCATTTTGTTATTATATTTACTGAACAAAGGGGTATTTTATTCATATTAAGTTCAATGACTGATTACCTGTTGTTTTGTTAGACCTGGTGGGGGGACGACGGGTGCTCGACCACCTGGGTGACAGTGATCATCGCCTGCTGGAATTCACCATTCAGCACAAGGAGGCAAAGGCCTGCAGGAAGACAGCAGCCCTGGACTTCAGGAAGGTGGATTTCAATGAGGTAAGGAGAATAGTCGGGGAGACACTGAGGTCCTGGATAGGGGGGAGTTGGGTGTCCAAGCAGTGGTCATTCCTCAAGAAGATGATCCTTCAAGCCCAAAGGGAGGTAATCTCTACATGGATCAAAGTGGGCAAAGGCCCCTCATGGCTCACCAAAAGCATTCAGAAATGTCTCCAAGCTAAAAGGGAGGTGTACACCCATTGGAAGGGAGAGGCCATCACCAGAGAGGACTCTGTTGCTCAGGACTGTAGGGGGGGTGGTCAAGAAAGCCAAGGCAGAGATGGAACTGGGACTAGCTACCCAGATCAAGGACAACAAGGAGTCCTTTTTTAAATACATAGGGGGTAAAAAGAAGGTACTGGGTAATGTGGAGCCTTTGCAGGACACGCTAGGAAATCTGGTCATTGTACCAGGCAGCAAAGCTAACCTATTTGACAGTTTCTTTGCCTCCATTTTTCTGAGTAGGTACTTGGTCACCCTCCCCATCGGGACCCTGGTAGGCCCTGTGAGAGGCACACTCAGGCCTAGGGTCAGCGAGGACCTAGTCAGGGAACTTCTGGAGGGACTGGATGTATTTCAATCAGCAGGTCCTGACGATTTCCACCCCAGAGTGCTGAGGGAAGTAGCAGAGGTTATTGCGGGACCTCGGCATAGCTTTATGAGCACTCATGGTGCTCTGGTGATGTGCCAGAGGACTGGAAAAGGGCCAATGTGGTTCCCATTTTCAAAACAGGGAGGAAGGAGGACCCAGGAAACTATAGGCCCTTTAGTCTTACCTCAGTCCTGGGGAAGTTTTCTGAGAAAATTATCCTGGTGCATGTCCATGAGGGGCCAGCAGGGGCGGTTATGCTTACAGGCAACCAACATGGGTTCATTAGAGGCAGGTCCTGTCAGACCAACCTGGTGGCATTCTATGACCAGGCCACCAAATCCCTGGATGCAGGTGTCACAGTGGATATAGTTTTTCTGGACTTTAGGAAGGCCTTCGGCACTGTCTCTCACCCCATTCTCATTAAAAAACTAGGAGACTGTGGTGTTGATGCCTACACAGTCAGATGGGTCACTAACTGGCTGGAGGGCCGCAGCCAGAGAGTGGTGGTGGACAGGTCTTATTCGACCTGGAGGGATGTGGGCAGTGGGGTTCCACAGGGCTCGGTCCTTGGGCCCGCACTGTTCAACATCTTCATCAGCGACTTGGACAAAGGGGTAAAATGCACCCTGTTCATATTTGCAGATGATACTAAGATGTGGGGAGAAGTGGGCACACTAGAAGGGAGGAATAGGCTGCAATTGGATCTGGGCAGGCTACAGGGTTGGGTGGAAGAGAACAGGATGAGTTTCAACACTGACAAGTGCAGGGTACTGCACCTGGGGAGGAAGAACCAGCAGCATACCTACCGGCTGAGGAACTCCCTTCTCATCAGCACAGAGGCAGAAAAGGATCTTGGAGTCACCATTGATTCCAAGAAGAACATGGGCTGGCAGTGTGAGGATGCAGTCAGGAAGGCGAACCGCACTTTGTCATGCATCCAAAGCAGGTCCAAGCAGGTGATCCTCCCCCTGTACGTGACACTGGTTAGGCTGGTTGGAGTACTGCATCCAGTTCTGGGCACTGCACTTCAGGAGGGATGTGGACAACATGGAGAGGGTCCAGAGGAGGGCCACCCGCATGATCACGGGTCAGCAGAGCAGGCCCTACAAGAAGAGGCTGTGGGACCTGAACCTGTTCAGTCTCCACAAGAGAAGGCTAAGGGGGGATCTAGGCCATTTACAAACTAGACAGGGGGGACAGCAGGCATTGGGAGAGTTCCTATTCCCCCGAGCACTGCCAGGAGTGACAAGGAATAACAGTCACAAACTAGCAGAGGGTAGATTCAGGCTAGATATCAGGAGGTGCTACTTCACTGTCAGGGCGACTAGGATCTGGAACCAACTTCCAAGAGAAGTGGCACTGGCTCCTACCTTGGGGGTCTTTAAAAGGAGGCTGGATGAACACCTGGCCAGGGTCATTTGACCCCAGTACTCGTTCTGGCCATGGCAGGGGGTCAGTCTTAATGATCTGCTCAGGTCCCTTCTGACCCTACCAACTATGAAACATTTCTAGAGGTGCTGGATGCTGAAAGCATATTATCTTTTCCCATATCTTGCTTTGCATTATTTATATAATTCTTCTTTCTTTATCTTGCATTTCCTAACTTTGCTTTTATTTATATTCATATTTATTTATTATTTTTAATTATTTTGTCTTGTTCAGAAACTTCACTAATCCCAGTCAATTGCCCAAGTCAAAATAATCATATTACTATGTCCCCTTTAAATGACCTCCCTCCCCAAACTTACCCCTCCCCATAATAATTCTGGTCCATTACTTATGTCCAGAGTATTTTCACAAGACTAAGAACAAAAGCTCAACCTGAAGAACCTGATGTAATGCCCACTAAATACAATCCATTGTCTAAAATAGATACAGGGTTAGGTTATTGCAATCTAAGAAATCAAGGTTAAACATGTTTCCATGTTGAAGGATTCCAGTGATTGTATGGAACTTTATTGATTTAAATTCTTATTATATTTATTTACATTAGATAATATTTCTCTGATTAGTAGATCTGCCTGTGCATCTCATATGGAGTTTTATCTAGGGATGCACCAATAGAGATTTAGGGACTGAAACCAATATTTAAGGAGGCATATCATCTAATACCGATTGGATTTCCAATACAGCTGCCTGCAGCTGGTAAGTCTGGTGTGCTGGAAGGGGAGGGCAGAGGGAAGGGGTGTGAGGGGGACAGATCAACACCTCCCATAGTGAGGCAGGTGCTGCCCAGGCGGGGGGGCAGAGCTGCAGCCAGAGTGGGGCTGGCTCACATCTGGGAGGGGAAAGGGTGGTGTACCCCTGGATCCGTTTGGGGTGGGTGGGGCAGGCTGGGCTGCAGCTGGGGCTGCGTGAAGCTCTTCTTAGTGGGGGGTGGTTTTGGAGAGGGCACCAGTGGTGTTGGGAGGATTCTGCACCCCAAATTTTGCTGCAACACAACTCCCAGCACTGCCAGAAAGAGCTGGGGCAGTGCTGGGTGGCTGGTAGTGGAAGCGCTGAGAGCTAAGCTGTGGTAAAATTTGGGGTGGATGCAGCATCCTTCCAGGACTGTTGGTGGCTGCTCTGAGGCCAGCCTCCACCCAGAAGAGCCCCGCGCAGCCCTGGCTGCAGCCCAGCCTGCCCCGCCCCACCCCATGCAGATCTGGGGGCACACACCCCTCTGTGCTTTCCCGGTGTGCAAGCAGTGGCAGGAGCCACCCCTCCCCATGCCCACCCCACCCCACCCAGGCAGCACCTGCCCATGGCCCCTCCCTCACTGTGGGGGGCATTGATCTGCCCCCCCATACCTCTTCCTTCCCCCTCCCCTTCCACCACACTGGGCTTACCAGCTGCAGGCAGATCTCCAAGCTCCTGGCCCTCTGACTGCTGCATTACAGCTGCGCATACCATGAGCATTTGTCAGCCAAATTATCAGCCCCATCATGCCGATATCCAACACAGCAAATTTTCTTTATATCGTTACCAATCCGGTATCAGACCAATGTATCAATGCACCTCTAGTTTTATCGTATATTCAAGTTATTTTTCTTGACGTTCTCTAAATGTTTGAGATGAGATTTTATTACCATATTGTGATGAATGCAAGGTTTTATGGTCTGTGTTTCTGGTATATCTTCATTGATGTACATGTAATTATATCAGCGGATGCTTAAGATCATTTAAAAGTCTTACTAGTGGAGGATATGAAAACATATCCTTATTATCTTAAATGTTCACTTTAAAGTCATCAGTAGATGGAATTCATCAACTTGAAAGGTCCAACTGTAAACGCAATTATCACATTTTAAATTCATCAATACTATTACATATCCTGCTTTTCTGGGGAATTCTCTTCTTAAGCATCAAACAAATCTGCCTATAAACTATCAATTGGTACATTTTATACTACTTGAAAGTTTGGTGTAAAAAGTCAATGTTTTCTGTCCCTGTGCCTTAATCCTTCACAAACCAATTTCTTCATTGTTGAGGAATACTTCAAAGTCAACTGAACTGGTACAGAGTTTTTCAGTCAAGAAGAGGTTTCACAGTGGGCTCAACTGCCTCCACACTAAAGAATAGTGAACCACTGTTTCTCTTTGGTACACACAACCATGTAAGCTGGTCATTCAGGTCAAAAGTGTGGGTCAGTGGTTACTCTGAAGTGGCTATATCAAGTATATTTGCATACTACTCAGTGAAGTCATTATGAGTTGTACGCTTTTATGTACAACATTTTCCTAAATATAGTATTATATGGTCCTCTTTACCAAACACTTACCAATGAGCATAGGGTTTATTACCCAGCATATCTCTATGCTAAATCCTAAATATTTTTAGAATTGCGCCTTTGTCCCTGTGCTGAGAATGGTAGCTGAGATTTCAGTACAAGGGTGAGGGAAAAGTGTCTCTAAATTATAATGTAATAGAAAAGCTCTCCCCAGAAAGCATAGATTGGAATAAGTTAGGGATTAGAAAAATGGCTTTCTCTTATATCTTCACATGATATTAATATGTTTGTTATATTGCCTGTTCATGAAATAAGCATTTAGAAGTCTGAGACAAGCATACCCCATGAAGATCCACAGGCAGACTCAGCTCAATATTTGTGAGTAGCATCATTCCTTTCTCAACTTCAGACAGTTGTTATCACAAACATAAACCAGAAATAGTGTTCAGCAGACAGAAGATACTAACACAGCTCAACTATTAGGGTGCATCTACATGTGCACCTTACTGCAGAGTTGACTAATTAGCTCAACAATAAAGCATCACTGTCTATGTGTACACCCCTGTTAGGGTGCAGTAAATTAACTAACTCTGCTGTAGGATAGTACAGTTTGGGACAAGTACTATCCTATGGCAGGGTTATTTAGTGCACCAAAACGCACATGTAGACAGTGACTGGAGCTGGCTGGGCCATGAGGGCGCTACAGTGTGGGGGCTGCCTGCTGGCTAGCCCCATACTGTAGCACCCTCAGAGTTCAAATTATAGGGGAGCTCGGGAGAGTGGGGGTCTGAGCCTCTCATAAGAGACAAGAACCCCCCTTAAGAGACAAGAGCCCCACTGGCCCACCCTGTTCTTCAGGTGGCAACGGCTCCTTCCAGCTTCTGGCTGCCACTGTCATAGACCCCCCCCAAGAGTGAGAATGTAATTTGAATGCTGAGCACGCTTATGCCCCAGCCAGCCCATCTGCAGCATGTTGAGCTGGGGTGGAGCAGCTCTAGGTTGGCAGGCTGACTCCCTGGGTCCCCTAACACTCAGCGCTCCTCCAACCTGGCTCAACATGCTGCTGTCCCAAGGCACACATGTAAACACGGTGCCTGGGAGCAATATACTCCTGTGTGAACTTCCCAGGAATGGCAAGGGATAAGGGAGGAGGTACATTTATAAGTAGATGGGATTTCTACCTTTTTGAGGACATTAAAAGAAATTGCCGCTGCTTCCCCTCTGGATCCACCCCTACCTCTGCAAGGAACTCTAAGGAAAAGGATTGTCTAGAAATACGAAGCTGCTTATTAATGAATATGGACCTATACCTGCAGAGTTTATTCATGCAAAATTGCCTTTGGGGACAGAAGGTTTTTTATGAGAAAGGGCCACAGGTTTGGGCAACATTCTTGCTTCATAAATCACTTACATGAACAGTAATGGGCAATATTGACTTATAACTCATTTCCTTGATCTACAGCACTGATTCCAAATGACATTTAATTTGTTCTGATTAAAATTGCTACTGTTGCTTTCTTATATGGTTTGCTTAAAGGGATTACCTTTTTAGAACTCCATTAAAAGTGAGGAGCTTAACTTTTTGCTAAAGTCCACATGAATGTTTCTCTGCACATTTAATAAAAAGAAAGTAACTGAGATGTACATCACTTCATGATGAAGGAAGTTTTTGAAATTCCTTATATACTTACTTTGGTCTGGTGTGGTCCTACTGTGAATGTTTATTAACAATATGCCAAGAAATTTTAAGTTGTGTCTTATAGACAGCCTCTGGACATTTTAGTGTACTCTCCAGCAGACACAGGATTGCCTCTTGTTGTGATGGAATCTGTGCTGCTGAGCTGCAAACATACAATATCCCTTTTTAGTTGATACACAGATCAAAAATTGAAAATATCTATGGATGAAACTCTTCCTTTGCATCTGCCATAACAGCAACCACTGACTGGGCAAGGAGATTAAAGCTGAAAAAAGGGAATAAAAATAGCAGACCTGGGAATATATTCCATTAAGCATTCTATTGTACTTGCCCAAAATGATATTCTTGGGAATTTACTCAGCATTTTATTACTTGCGGTATTTAAAAACGTACACTTCATCCAACTCTTCTTTACACAGTCGTGCTGCTAAACATTTAGCATGTTTTATGTGCTCAAATAAACTTCGGAGTATGGTTTGTAATGCAAAACTAAAAGTAGCCATTTACTCACAGAACTAGACTTCACACTTGTAATATTTATACACATTGCATCAAAGCCTTGAATCTCTCAGGTTGCTAATTGGAGACCTACTACTTATCCCAAAGAACATGGAAGTCTTACTCATTTTTTCTGAATAAAGATTTAAAATATAAAGTTGTATTGAGGTATTTTGTTCCTGAAAGCAGTGGTTTGTATTGTGGGGAGCGGGGGGAGGAGAGAAACAGTTGGTCTAGCACTCTAAGGGTATCACTAAAAACTAAACATTCTCAAGGTCTATTTCTATGTGTCTAGTTAAAGGAAGTTTCGCCATTACAAAAATTGAGGATTCAGCCTCATAATACACAATATTCTTTAATGATAGCTTTGTAATTGAAATACTTTTATTTTCCCTAAATAATCATCCTATAATGGAACATTCTTATTTTAAAATCATTTAGTGAATCCAAAACATTTTTTCTTGAAAATATGTTATTAATGGGAATATATTGCAGATTCTTTAAAAGATAGAGGAAAGAACTTTTCTTCCCACAAAAGTAGATGCTTATTTACTTGGATCTATGTTTAAGCCTAAATAAAGATTATCTAAATCACACTTTTTAGTTCTGTCAAAAAGAGTCAAATATTGACTCAGTGGACAATGATGGTTGAGCAATACTGAACACATCTGACGATGGCCAAATGTTCCATTTCAGCTTTACATTTATACTGCCCAAGCCTGGGAAAGAGGAATCCTGAGGTCAACCTTAAGACATGGCCCCAGGCACAAAACCAGTCAAACTCATTTCTTCAGATCCCACAGGCCAGTATATCTGAGCCAAACCAAAATATTTAAACTGCAATCAAAGCTTGGCAAAAAAAGTATTTTGTTTGTTTTTGCCTTATTGTGAGCAAAACCAAAACGTGTAGGTTTGATTCTGATTGTGGAACTTTTCATACCAATCTGGAGGGTAGATTGGCCACTAGATGAACATTTGAAGGCTTTGTATTTTTGGGTAGTTGAAGAAAAGGTATGAAGTCAATGCTTTATCCTGGCAGAATAGGAAGGTACATATTGCTACCATAGCTGTGATGAGCCTAATCCAAAACCCACTGAAGTGAATTAATGCCTTTCCTTTGACTTTACTGGGCTTTGGATCTATGCCAACTACCGAGGAAACACTAAGTTAACTTACTAAAGGATGAGGGTAAGAAAGAGAAAGGGAAATTATTCTTACATATTTTTCCAGTGGTGCTTTATAACATAGCTCATAGCTTTATAACATAGCTCATCATCATAATGTTGGAAGGAAATTAGACACAGAACAACAAAAACACTCTAAATGGTGCAGAAACAAAACAATAAATCATGCGTGATTTTTCCTTGATATGCAAGAAATGACAGATTATTTACTTTTACAGTAAAAGGCACTTTGAATCATAGCTCATTGTACATTAGCTTAAAGTGTATACAAGCACTGTGATACAGAGGACGTACTGGTATACAGTTCATAGCCTCTTGGAAAATTAGAGCGTTCTGTGTTATTATGTGGGTACTGTATTGAAAGAGATCAAACTGTAAGGCAGATGATGTGCCAGCTTACAACTCACGCTAAATTGATAGAGGTAGCCTTTGGTTGCTTTCCCCCCAGTTTCCTGTGAAGACTAATGTAGATAGCCTTAAGCATGACCTCCTACACTGTTTCCTGCTCTCGCTGCTTACATTATTAGACTCCACACTGAAATCAGTTCTATCCACATTCTCATGCTTCTACCCTCAGTCTGCTCCTCTGATTTGGTATTTGTACCTCTTTCACATATTTGGTTTGGAACATCTTTTGCTGTTACTGACTGGGCAGAAGTCTGAGGATTCCAAGGGAGCGGTTTCCATAGCAACGATAACCTCCTAGAAGGTTTCAAAACTTCTGCCTCCTACTCATAGAGTTCTGTGAAAATTCTGAAAGCAGAAGGAATAAAAATGAGTGCTAATTACCTGACCCAAATTTGCTGTGGTGGGCAGAACAAAGATGATTGCTATAAAATGGCAGGCATCCCTCTTCAGCAAATACTCAAATTACTTTTCTAAAAGTGACTCACGAGAGACTTACTACTGTACAGGCCTCTATAAAAATAGATAGGCAGGAATGACAGTTTTATATTTTGTGATTAAGAAATAGAGATTATAAACCTTTTATGATGAGTCACTTTCTGTTTACCCAGGCATAGTCTTTTACTCTTTTTGCAGTTCACTGAAGGAGTAAGCTTTTTTGTTTTGTTTTGTTGATACAGTATGTTTGTCTGATTAAGATGGTGAAAATGACACTTTCTTTGAGGACAGCTAATGATGCTCTGTGAGTAATCGTGAAAATGGCTTTGAAGAACAATATAACCAGAATCTGCCTTCACAGAAACCTCAGCAATCTGCTCAGTCTGCCAACGCTTCAGAAGTAGGTGTATCGCTGTTTTGAGTCCCGACCTCCTGAATTGCAGCAATGAGTGTAATCAAAGGAGGTGGTCTAAGTCAGAATATGGCTAATATTACTTACCTGTAAAGATCCTTCATTTTTGATGTAATAACAGCATTTTACAAACCTAATTTGGAAATTAATGCTCTCTGTGTGTTAGTATAGTTATAAAGTGCCATCTACTCTCATAAGACTCATCAATAAATTAATAAGAGACTTGCCATAACATGACCCACCAAACAATTAACAAAGGCCACAATACAACTAATTGCAAAAGTAGGTGGGAGATAGCAAGACGTAAAATGAATGATCATCTTGACTGTTTGTGTTGGTACTGGATATTTTACTTGTATTTAAAAAAAGTGATGTAAGAAAGGGGTAATCAGCAACGTTGGCTGCAAATCAGAGCTGATAGGGAAAAATTTGTCCGTGATACTTCAAGCCACATGTAACTTTTAATCTTTAACGAAACCGAGTTAAACCATCGCTGCACCCAAGTGAATCTTTTAAAATCAGGTGCAAAAAACAGTGCATTATTTACAAGCTTGATTTCACTGAGCAAGGTAACAGAGGTATCCAAGATAACTAAATGCACAAGTGAACTGTTATCTAGGTTAGAGCAAGCTAAAAAAAATCAAATCGGGTTGTATGTGCCTGGGAAGAATTTTGAAAGTATTTAGAGATGAAGATATCTTGACATAATAATCATAAAAAAATAAAGTCAATGAGCAAAAATGGACTTGCTTTACCAATTAGTGTTTCTGTACAGTGCTAACAAATTATGATCCAGAAAAGTTTGTATTGCAGGATTGAAACCTTTCAGCTCTGACATTGAGGTTGAAGAAATAGCTCATGTTGAAAATAATTATAGCTGATAATGAATACAATTAAGCATAAAGGAATCTTTATAACTTTAGCAACATTTGTACACTTAACAATAGGCTTATATTTTTCCCTTCACAGATGTTACAATAATGGTGTCAACACTTTTATTTCTTTGTCCATAAGTTTAAAATTATGACTGTTTCATAAATTGCTAACGTGCTTAGAAGATGTAGGCCCAGCTGCACTGCACATGAGTTCAGGCTCCTGCCCGGGCCTCATGTTTCACAATGACCTCAGTTTCCTGTGCTGAATGGGAACCAATACGAGTAAGCACTTGTAAAACTGTTTTTGAAGAGTGAAGTTATGAAGAGGTGCTGCAGTGTCAAACATCTGTTTCATCCATTACACTCAAATAGCAGCAGTGAATATACAGTAGGGCAAGAACCATCAATAAATTAAAATTCTCTTGTGACCACACTTTCCTAGCTCACTTGAGCTGCCTGATTTTTGTGCCAATTTGAACTATGAAATAAAGATGCTAAATAAGAAAATGGAATTTTTTCTTAATCTGGGAGAGCACTTTCTCTGGAGCAGAAATGAGTGTCTTCTTTTCTTTATAGGGCTTCACTATTTCTTTTGTATAAATATAAGCAAACTTTTGCATTACCGATCAATATTTGCTAATGCATTTGATAATAGTATTTCTTTCAACTTACACTAAAATATAATTATGATTTTTTACTTAAGCAAATAGACAAAAGAAAATAAAAAACTTTTTGGGGGATAAGTATGAAGTTTACAGATGGATTAAAAATACTTCTTTATGATTTCTGGAATTCAATATAGTTAATAACATCTACCACAGTAGCACCAGCATATATATTTTTTCTAAACTGATATATATATATTAATTATCTAACATAAATGCATGGAAATTTAATAGAACAGTTCTTCCTTTTGATAAAATACCACATTTTATTCTAAACAAGATATATTAGACATAATCAAAATTAAAAAAAGAAAAGATTTATAAGGAGGATGAGTCCAGAACTGAAATGCAAAACTGGGCAATCTGGGAAAAAGTTAATAGGCTATAAACACTTTTAGCTCTAGGTTATTGGTTCAGATATTGTCTAGTTTAGTCACATTAATGAAAAGTCATTACTACCTGACAACTATTTCATGGCCTGCATGAAATGAACAGGTCACTTCCCTTGGGTGATTCTCTAGATGTCCAACATTCAAACCAACTCACAACAATTTGCACAGTTTCTGGGCAGCTTCTGCAGCCATATTTCAAGAGTCTCATTCATCAAAAGGACTGAGGGCAGGCTGATAGAGCACTTTAGTCTTCTCAGTGTTAACAAAATTTGGTAGGTCTTCGACTGAAAATGTCCCAGATTGAAAAGCCCTCCATTCATTTGATATTCTATGTTAATATTCAATGTACCTGGACTTCAAAAAGGCCTTTGATCTAGTCTTCCATAAAGTCCTCTTGAAAAAAATTGGTGAAATGTGACTTCAAGTACTTTATGGTCCAGCGGCTAGGTAACTGGCTCCATGGTAGGACTTGGAGAGTACTGATTGATGGAACTGAGTCATCATGGCAGAGGGTGACCAGTGGTATCCCTCAGGGTGCTTTTCAACATGTTCATCCCTTGGACCAGTGCTTTTCAACATGTTCATCAACGATTTGTATTCAGGTATAAAAAGTGAACTAGCAAAGTTTGCTGATGACACCAAACTATGGGGGAGTGTAGTCATGCTTGGAGACAGGCTGGCAATACAGGCCAATTTGGACAGGAGAGCAAGGTGGGAGGACCTCAGCTAGATGTTGTTTAATACAGAGAAATGTAAAGTGCTCCATCTGGGGAGAAATAAGCCACAACAGTTTACAGGCTCAGCAATGCTAAGCTTGCTAGCACCATATCTGAATGAGACCTGCGTATCATGAATGACAACAAAATGAACAGGAGCCACCAATGCAATGCTTTAGCTACCAGAGCTACCAGTGCCAATCAAACACTGGCAAGCATCTACCACGGCGTATCATGTCATCCTCCCTCTCTACTCGGGCTTGGTGAGACCACAGGTGGAGTTCTGTGTCCAGTTCTGGGCACTGCACTTCAGGATGGATGTGGAGAAACTCGAGAGAGTCCAAAGGAGGGCCACATGTATGATTAGAGGCCTAGAGACCAGGTCATATGAGGAGAGGCTGAAAGACTTGGGACTGTTCAGCATGGAGAAGAGAAGACTCAGAGTGGATTTGGTGGCAATCTGTAAGTATATCAAGGGTGTACATCAGGGCCTAGGGGAGCATCTGTTCACTAAGCCCCCCAGAGGAAGACAAGAAATAATGTGTACAAGCTGACTGACAGGCTAGACATAAGGAAACAATTTATAAGTTGAGTGATGAGGGTTTGGAATAGGTTTCCCCCAGAGCTGGTACAGTCATTCACCTTGGTGATCTTCAAAAAGCATCTTGACACCCATCTTGCTGGGTTCATCTAATCCCAGCAGTCTTTCCTGCCCAAGTTCAGGGGGGCTGGACACAATGATCTGTAAGTTCCCTCCCAGCCCCTAACAACTATTAAACTATGAAATTCAAGAAGGAAAGTGGTCCTTAATGAGAACCAAGATGACTGTCAAAAAATGGAGAATGGAGTTGGGGCGCTTACACATCCTTGCTTGACCCTAGTCACCCTAGTGTGAATGACAAATAGATCCATCTCCAATCTGCTATATAAGACTATTGCAGTCATTTGGTCATGAAGAAGCCCTAGGACCTTGATGTAGTTTTTAGGTCATCCAAATCTGGCCAATACTTTCCTCCAGGCTTTGTGATTGATGGAATCAAAGGCCTCAGTGAGGTCAATGTGTAGCAAAAACCCCAGTTTTTCTTTTTTTTTCTTTTAAAATGCATTTCCTCCCCTTCCCCAACCATTTCTGACTTTTTCTTTCCCTTTCTATTCCCTATAGACCTGTATAAGTGAGCTAAGACATAGAATAAGCTTCAGCATTTTATTTTGGTAGCAAGTTCTTTTTGTTTTGTTTTTTCTCCTTCTTTATATTGTATAATTATTATGTTTATATTGATTTTTACTGTTCTATATTACTGTTTTACTGGCACTATATGATTTAGGCCTATATATGTAAGTTAGCATAAGTCATGTCAAGTTCCCATTTTGTTTGTCAAGTCTCCGTCCTGTCCCTAGGCCCAGTTGTGTAACCCATGACTCACACCTACCTCTCCGATGTAACTTGGTTCCTGAATGAATGGGGATGAATGAGGGTGCTTGAGAGACAATGGCAGTAGGTCTAAAAATAGCTCATCAACACCAATACCTGGACCAATGACCCAGCCCTTGGAACCACCCATCAGCATTCAAGAAACAAAAGATGAGGCAACCCACCATTGTGCAAGGCTGCACATGCTCAGTAAGAACACCTGGAGCCCTCTGGAACAGGCCTGACATTGCCTAGATAGGCCCTCCCCATAGTAGATCAGAGGTAGTCTGCCCCATAAAAAGGAGTAGTGAAGACTGACTCTTTAGAAACACCACTTCCATCTGGACCAGCACCATGCCACACCACCTATCCACCCACAGGTCCTGCCGGAACCCCTTCTGGACAATACCTACTGGACAAGGACCTCTTTTCATCCTGGATAGGTAGCTATCAGCCCTTACCCCCCCCCCCCTTCAACCAAGGACTTTGACTCTGTTTCACTTCCCCACCTGGACTCCAACTCTTCCATTTAGTCTCTTTTTCCCACTGCCATTGTGAGTGTGAGTGTGTGTGTATGTGAACCAATAACTTCATAGAGCTGTGTAGTGTGTCGTCTGTTTAATAAAACTGTTATTTGGACTCCTAAGTTGGTTTTTGATTTACTATGGTTCAGCCCTGCTCCAATCTCTGCTCCTTGCCCCTCTAACTTCTGTCTCATTTCTCCCTCTCCTGCTTCTGGCTCACTGCCACCTCCAACACCTGTCCTGAGCTCCTCTCTGCCTCCAAACCCCCTGTTTCTTTGCCACTGTTTTATCCCCACTGCCTTTTCCCCTGAGCAACCAGGTTTCTGCCTCAGTTTCTTTCCTGGCTGTCTCTTGCTTGCCACCACTTATCTGCCACCCCCAATATCTCAGTTGTCTGCCTCAGTTTCCAGCCCCAGCCTACCTTAAGTAACCCCAATCCGCAATTCCTCAGCCAGCTTCTCTCTAGTCCACTGGTTCTAATCTCAGTTCTGGCAACTTTCACTCCCTACACTTTAACTCTAGCTCTCTCACCTTAACCTTTCCCCAAATACCCCAAGTACCCCAAGCACACATACATACTGTGCCATCCAAGTTAGGAACTTACCTATGTGTAGGTGGGTTGTATGTGTGTGAACTGGTGAGTGTGTATTCATATATCATACACACAATATATGTCATTGTGTGTATAATATATGAATTAGTGATCTGTGTATGTATACTGAGTGTGCAGGTATGGACAATTGATTTTTCTCTAACTTTTGGGCTGTATAGTGTATGTGCTTGAATTGGTGATAGGTATGCATGTGCCTAGGCTAGTTTGGATGTGTATGTGCCTGAGTTGGTAGTGTGTGTGCGTGTGTGTATGCATCCAATTGATTTGTGTGTTTGTATATGTGCAGCTGTGCCACACCCTCCTGTCTAACAGTGCAATATTGAGATCCTGAGAGTTGGCCTGATCCCGCAGGGCAACAAAGGAAGTCTATATACAAATCCTGATTTTATTCCTGACACTTTTCTTGGATCTGGCAGTCAACAAAGTTCATGCCAACAGGATGGTCTGAAACTACACTGAGAATACAGGACTAGAGGATGCAGGCAGGGTTCTCCCTGCAGTGGACAGGCGGGCAATGCTTTGTTGGTTCCCACGCACAGACTTATCTCCTTTTTTGAAGACAGTCACAATGTTGGCATTTCTAAGGTCCCCAGAGATCTCTTTGTTGTTCCAGATTCATAGAATAAATTCACAGATTCATTCTCAGTACCAGTTCCTTGCTGCCAGCTTTGTAGATTTCAGCAGGTAAGCCATACAGTCCAGTAGTCTTGTTGTTTTTGGCTTCCTTGGTTATGCACCAAAATTCTTCTAGGATAGGTGGGTTGGTGAGGGATACTCTTTCAGGACATTGGGAAATGGATTTGATGGTGGTATCCACCACAGTTGACTCATGGTTTAGCAATGCCTCAACATGATCTTTCCATCTAGCTTGGATAGATTCGTTGTCTTTGAGGAGTGTCAAGCCATTCTGTGATAGCAGGAAAGTAGAACCATAGGCAGTTGGGTTGGAAAGGGCTTTTATTGTCTGAAAAAAGCTAAGCATGTTATGTTTGCCAGCATAGAGCTGAATCTCTTTGGATTTATCTTGCCACCACTGATTTTGCATTTCCCAAATCCTCCTTTGAACTTTGATTTTGAGGAGTTATGTCTCTTTCTTCTGATAAGATAAGGTGTCATCTTGCCAAGCAGAATGAGCCCTTCTCTTCTGGTGAAGGAGGGCTTGGGTCTCAGCATCACTCTCATTAAACCAGTCTTGGTGTTGGTGGGTGGTATAGCCAATGGATTCAGGACATATGAATGTCAGTTTTAAACCCCTTCCAGAATTCCCCAGTGTTCCTCAATGTTACCTTAATTTGTGGACAGGGCAGAGAGCTTTCCATGTCTTCATGGGGATGCTTGGAGATGTTTACAGATCTTCGGGTCTTGAAGAGAGTTCGTGTTGAGAGTCCTTCACATTGCTTTTGGCTGTTTTCAGTGTTTTGGAGCAAGCCACGTATTCATAATGGATCTGACAAGATGGTGATCCATAAGCAGTCATGACTTCCTCACATGGCTTATGTGATATGAACGTCCATTCAATCATGGGCTTTAATAAGTACATAGTCTAGGAGGTACCAGTGCTTACAGCGAAGGTGTCTCCATATGTGCTTATATTAGTCACTCTGAAGATAGCGTTCATGATGAGAAGACTGTGCTCTGTCCATTTGCTTGGGAGAAGGATGCTGCTGGTGTTGGCTTTCCCTATTTCTTCCTTCTCAGTGGTGCTACTCCAGAAGTACAGGTCACATCTGGCTCTGGCATTGAAGTCACCAAGGAGAATGATCTTGTCCTCCTTGTGAGTATTAGTCAGAATGTGGTCAAGGTTAGGGTAGAACTGTTCTTTGACATCACTGTCAGCATCAAGCATTGGGGCATATGTGTTGGTGATGGTGATGTACTTGTTGTTGCTGAGCTTAAGACTAAGAGTCATAAGATGTTTGTTAATGCCTACAGGAAGCTTTGTAAATTGGCTAACAAGCTGATTCTTGATGACAAAGTTGAGGCTGTGAACGCAGCTGTCCTAGGCCAGTTCCTCCTTCCAGAAGAAGGTATAGCCTCCACCCTTTTCCCACTACTGACCCTCATCCAGTCATCCTGCCTCACTCAGAGCTGCAACATCGATGTTGTATCTCACTAGTTCCCTGGAGACAATGGCAGGTCTTTTGTCTGGTTATTCATTTGCTTATCAATCAAAGTGGGAATGTTCCATGTTGTGAAATCCCATGCCTTCTTATTTCATAGATTTCATAGGCATTGGGACCTTAAAGATCATCAAGTCCATCTCCCTGCCCCAGGGGCAGGAAGTCAGCTAGGGTCAAAGGATACCAGCAAGATAAGCATCCAAACATTTCTTCAATGAGTCCAGAGTAGGTGCCTTCACCACTTCTGGAGGGATTCTATTCCAGGCCTTGGAGGCTCGGACAGGAAAGAAAATTTTTCCTTATGTCCAGTCTAAAACAGTCATGAAGGAGTTTATAACTGTTGGTCCTTGTTATCCCTTGGGGCACTTTGGTGAACAGACATTCCCCCAGATCCTAATGCATACCCGTTATGTACTTATAGGTAGCTACCAGGTCACCCTGAGCTTTCTCTTTTCCAGGCTGAAGAGTCCCGTGGCTCTCAGCCTCTCTGGACGCTTTCAAGCTTTTCAACATCCTTCTTGAATTGTGGAGCCCAGAATTGGATGCAGTACTCCAGCTACGGCCTCACCAAGGCTGAGTACAGCGAGAGGATGACATCCTGAGATTTACTTGAGAAGCATCTATGCATGCAAGGCAGAGTTTTGTTTGCTTTACCAGCTGCAACATAATGTTGGTGGCTCATGTTCATCTTGTGGTCAGTCATGACCCCCAAGTCTCTTTCAGCTGTGGTGTTAGTGAGTGTATCACCACTGAGCCTATAAGCATGCTGCAGGTTTTTTCCCCCCGAGGTGGAGTACCTTGCATTTTTTGGTATTGAACATCATCAGGTTTATATCCACCCACTTACTGAACTTATCCAAGTCAGCCTGGATCACTAACCTATCCTCAGGTGTGGACACTCTGCCCCAAAGTTTAGTGTCATTGGTGAACTTGATCAGTGTGCTTCTGACACCAATGTCCACATTGTTGATAAAGATGTTAAAGAGAACCAGTCCAAGGACAGAGCTTTAGGGGACACCACTGGTCACGGAGCACCACAATGATTTATTTCGATTGACCATGACTCTCTGGGTCTGACCTCGGACCCAACATTCTTATGATGTTTTTGGTCACAGATTGAGTGATCCCACTAGACATGGTTATCCAGTTAGGAGCAGAAAAGACAGCCTAGGTTTAGGGCTATACTTTGTTGGTTACGGCACCTTTTCTATCCACTTTTCCATATGGGATGAGCAGAGGGGATCCTGAATAGGACTGCTCAGTCATGGTAATAGGTGCTGAATTGTACTCTGTCTCAACCCAGGTATGAGACTGTAGCAGAGAGTCCCCTTTGTATATTTCCTTTCTGGACACTGATATAACAAAAGACCCTTCTTGACTGCACCCCTCCCCCCCCACACACACATTTTGTGCATTTCTTTTTCCTTCTAAGTATTGGCAGAGACCTAGCACACTCATTCCATGGGTGTGGCATGGCTCAGAACAAGCCTAAAAGCTGAAGTGGTTTTCTGTAGGAGAAACATTACAAACTACATCTACATATGAATTAAGCTCAGTGTCACCAAAGAAACAAAAAAACCTAAAATAGCCACTTCAAAGATTGTAAATATATCCTGGTGCTAACCTAACTCACTTACTGTCCCCAGTAGCCTTTGATCCTCACTACCTCACAGTGCATTTTTATATTTAATCTGTCTCATCTTTACCATGGCATTTTGTATTTTATATTTTAACTTTTAACCCTTAAGGAATGTACTCCCTCTAGAATGAAGTTACATCCTGGACCATTGCTAAAAACTGCATTGAAATTATAATTGTAAAGTGATAAAATCTGCTATATTGAGCAGTCTCTTGAATGAATGTGAGTATGAATGACAAACCAAGTACCTCTGGCTGTTAATTAACAATAGCCTAGACAGAAGAACTTACCATTACAAAACTCTACTTTACAAGCCATTTTAAGCTAATCAAGCCAAGGAACTGATTTCTGGAACTGAGCACCCACCCTGTTGACTATTCCTGTAACCCATGACAATACAGCCATTAAGTCAATAAGTCAAGTGTGGAGTCCCAAAACTTCAGGTACCAGCAGGCAGAGACCTCTGTGACTAACAGCTGTCATGTATACTCAAAACCCATGTGGGACAGTGACCTCTGTATTGGGCAGCCAAGGTGTGTGGGGGATCACACAAGTCTGCCAGAAAGAGATAAAAGGCAGTGAAGCATGACCCTCAGTGGCGCCCCCTAATCCAGCACCTGACCTACCAAAACAAAAGGACAAGCAGGCGACTTCCTTCTATAGAAGACATTGCCTTGAAGGAAGCTGACCAGTGATACCAGACTCCAGGGCCTTGATTAGATATACTGACACCAGTGCTCACTATAGCAGCTACTATACACTACATGGGTTAAAATGACATGGGTTTGAATGAGTGAGCGCATGTGTGTGTGTGTGCTAAGGTGACTAGTACCCCATTGGTAATTTCACATCCTATACAATAAATTAGAATGTATTATAATCCCAAGAGTTGGTCCTTTGTAGCAAACAAGATGATCACCATGCTACTATCACCTGCATGCAGATTCGTGGTTGGAGACTGCCAGATTTACTATCCATTTACCAGAGATTAACAGAAGGGCCTGCTGCAATCTCTGCTGATACTCATTTGTGGATCGTTGGAGTTGTCTGTTTTATATTAAAAGTGCATCTCCTGCAAAACAGCAATTGTCAATGCTGGGTAGTAAGTAGTTAGAATTACATCCTTAGCCTTTCTTACCATTTTTCTCCACTGGCAAACTGTTGAATCATCAAGTACCATTTTGGAGGTAAGTAGAGAAACAGCCTGTTTTGTGTTTTATACAAGCTATTAAAAGTCAAAAGTTACTGTTCAGAAACACATCTTACAACATGAGGCTACACCTGGAGTACTGTGTCCAGTTATGGGCCCCCCAATACAGAAAGGATGTAGGTAAAATGGAGAGAGTCCAGTGGAGGGCAACAAAAATGGTTACGGGGCTGGGGCACATGACTTCTGAGGAGAGCCTTAGGGAACTGGACTTATTTAGTCTGGAGAAGAGAAGACTAAAGGGGGATTTAATAGAAGCCTTCAACTTCCTGAATGGTGGTTCCAAAGAAGATGGAGCTAGACTGTTCTCAGTGGTGGCAGATGACAGAACAAAGAGCAATGGTTCAAGTTGCAGCAAAGGAAGTTTAAGTTAGATACTAGGAAAAACTCTCTCATGAGGAGGGTAGTTAAACGCTGGAACAGATTACCCAGAGATGTTGTGGACTCTCAATGCTTGCAGTTTTTTAAGACCCAGCTAGACAAAGCCTTGGCTGGGAAGATCTAGCTGGGGATGGTCCTGCTTTAAGCAGAGGGTTGGACTAGACCTCTCGAGGTCCCTTCCAACCCTACTTTTCTATGATTCTAAGAATAAAACAATCTTGTTGGCAAATTCTGTCTGTCATCCTTCCCTAAAGAGTCTTTTTACACAGTGAAGAGGAAGCACACTAGCTATCATTGATATTTTGCATACTAAACTGAATGTTAGCAAAATGTTGGAGGGACTGTCCAACACATTTCTTCCACACAATTTAGATTACTAGATATTTTTTCCTGAAGAAAAAGTTAATGGCCCACCATCATGCTTCTCCCAGTACAATTTAGAATCCATTTGTCTTCCCAGCAAATGTATTCTACAGGGGGATAAAGAGATAGGAGCCAGGCCATGAACAGGCAAAGACAGAGAAGCGAAGGAAGTATAAAATATCAAAATGAGGAGGTTACAGGTTAAGGAGGTTGCAGACGGAGTTTTTTTTTTTTTTTTGTCTAGGAAGATATCATTGGAAATTTTGGCAATAGGGTTTTCAGTGGTATGCAAAGGGAGAAACTGGACTGGAGGCAATCTAGGCTGAACTGTAAGAGAGGCAATCTACACATCAATTGCAATGAGCTCATAGAGGAAAAGGAGAAGGGAAATGGTTCAGTGGTTAGTGGTGGGTGCCTGTGCACAGACACGTCTTTTAGTGGTGGGGAGGCTTGTGTATTCCAATTACTCTCAGAGCTACGTCACACACAGTCTCACACTCCTGGCAGGGCCACACATGGTGAAGAGGCCTGAGGAGAGGCTCCAGACAAACCACAGTCCAACCCGAAGTCCTCAGTGATGGATCAGGTGGAAGAAGCTCTCAGTATCTCAACAGCTGAAAAGAAAGAAGGCTGCAATAAGATGGAGGTCTCCTGTTGTCTAGAGCTCTCCCTTGTCACCTGGCTTAGTTCTCCACCTTGTCACGATCATGTGGTTGCTGTTTCTGCATACCAGCTTCCTCATGTAAAACAAAGTTGTGCATAGGGTTCTATCAGAGGAAAAAACAAGCTTTTCTGTACCAACTTTGAAAACTCCTGTGGCAATGGACTAGTGTGATGGAGACATGGATAGTAAATCTGGCAGTCTCCAACCACGAATCTGCATGCCTGGCCATGGGAGATATAGTTTGTCTTTCACACTTGGCCTCCCTTGAGCACTGTAGAAGCATATCCAAAATATTTTTAAATTACTTTTGGGGGAGATAAAAGAGAGCAATTTTTAGTGAAAATCAAGTATGGCAAAATAAAATCTATTTTATCAAAAAACTTTTAAAATGGAAAGTATCCATCCAGACAGAGATAAATATTTTAATTATTTTCCAAGCTTATAAATTGCAGGGTGGGGGAAAGGAGGAGGAAGAGAGAGAGGGGGTCAGTGATTTTACCTTGTTAAAATCATTGAGCATAGGAATTTTCAGAAAATAAATGGGCTAATCTTCTAACAAATTGACAGTAGAAAGTCAATGGTGCAATTGGCAAACTTATACATTACTTTGCCCTTAGCAGATGAAGATCTCACACCTATATTCTGCATGGCATGAACAAGAGACATAGACCTGAAAAGGCAGATATTTTCCTTAAATTTGTATGTATTGAACAGAAATTAATCAGCTAGATCTTTAAGTGGTGTGAGGTAATTGGTAAAGCCAAGGGACTGGTTTATTAGGAATCCTGATTTTTATTTTGTGAGTAAAAGTACAAGTCAGAGATACATTCTAGCAGTAACAAAATAAATCCAGAAATCTAGCTGGGTTGGGGTTTCTGCTGGACAAATCACAAGCCTGAATCCAAGAATTTCCCTTTGGAAAGGATCTGAAGTAATTTTTCAATTGTGAAACTAAACAGAAGCTGGGGTGGGGATTAAATTAAAAAAATACAGAGTTTAGTCTCATAAAACTATCAATTATCTGGTGATGTTTGCGACCATTTTTGTGAACTTTCTGTAGAACAAACGTTTTGATTTACTTCTGGGTAGACCATGGAGCTGGCATAAACACTGGTATGCTAATACAAACAAAAGACTAAAGATCTGCTTAGAAAACATATTGTGGTTTCATTAACAGAGCAGTATATCACAAGGGAAATAAGTTCAGGCACTACATGATAGGTGTATGGATCAAGAGTTTTGAAAACCATCTGCCTATTTTGCAGAGTAATCCTACTGCCATTTTTTATACATTATTTTTAATGGAAGAGAACTGGATTATTTGCTTGTTGTATATAGATTAGATAGATTAGGCAAGTAGATTTGCTACATAGATTTGCTAGATGTGCATCTTGGTGTTAACTGTATCATTTCTTATTCCAAAATGTCTTTACATGAAACACAGTGTGTGGTATTAAAATTAGATTTTTAATGAAGAAATATCCCATATTTGCCTGAATCCAAGATTATCCTGAATTTAAGATGACCCCCCAATATTGAGATTCTGCACATGGAAAATATGAAATTTGTTCTTATAAACATATCTACTGAGAAGTCATAAATTCCACAGACTTTATGATTTTATATATTATATATATGATGATATATTATATATCTCTATAATAATATATATTAAGTTCTGTCCAGAAAATCCTGGTACATCCTATTCCTTTTATAGATCCTACACCTTAAGACTGGTCACTTCCACATACACTCTCACTTTCATTGTTTTCACTCTTTTCACTGCTCTCATCTTCTTACAAAACATCACCTTCAGTTCCACCCATAGCACTGTATATGCAACACTTCTTGAAGCTTTTAATAATGGACTTTGAAGATCTTCTTCCCCAAGAAGTCAGAAGCCATTGGCAAAGGCATACTAGAGTTGGCTTCTTAATTTTCCCAACAGGTGTAAGTGCGTGGTACCTTGCCAAGAGTCAGTCTGAGTATTGATGCCATCATGCTCCTTATAGGGCTTATTCACTATGACACCCAGTACTTGGAGTTGAGATGTCATATAACCAGATATGACTACAAGATTACCATTTATTGATCAAATTTTTGCTTTCACATCTGGTATTACATGCCCTCTGAATGCATCTAGCACTAACATTCCTCTTTTCTTTAGCACAGAACATCCACGGAACATCCACCCAGTCATTCATCAGTTCACTTAACAGCCATCCTTATTCCTAGCACATAACCACTATTCCTAATGGCAACTTCACTTCTGACAGAATTTTCAATTTCAAAATTGCATAAGATGGCAGTTTTCTACCATCCACCAATACTGCTCTAATATCAATGTAATCTGTGACTTTTCATTTCCTGTTCTTCTTAAAATCATGGATTTTGCACCTTTCTCATCGACAGTGACATTGCTTGGAAAGTCAAAATAGACCAGAGTCTCATCAGAATTATCTGTCTGTCCCAGTAGGTGATGTTGCATAGTTTTGCATAGTTCAATAATGTAGTGCTGGAATTGAACCAGTTTTTCACTGCAATTGGTTAGTAGTCTTTGTGCAAGTGACAGTCTTCATCTCATGGCTAAGCTGATACATCTCATCATTGAGATACATCACCTATTCAGATACATCATTGATCGTCTTGAATTTTTGCAGTGGAATATTTAATTCCTTTGCTATTTTTTATGCCTTGAGTTGAAGTACTTTATGGGTGATTGCCATTCTCCAGCTTCTCTTTTTTTAAACATGCTTAAGAACTCACTTATCAGTTTCAGGAAAGCAACCCTGTTCTTGAACTGTTGAATGATTTCCGTGTGTACTTTGCATTCTTGAATTTTCCTTTTAACTGTCTCCAGCAATGCACATTTGCTTCAGTAACACTGTACTTCCTTCCCGCCTCAAAATCATTTGTTTTTTTCAGCATAATTTATGACCATCATTTTAAAGCTTGTATCATAACTGAGCCTCATTCCTTTCAATTTCTTCACATTTGTACCACCACTTCCATTTGTACCATTACTTTTTCTACATGATCTGTTATATTGTGGGTTTTCCCATCACTGTTTGCCCTGCAGAATTTAGGTTCTTATTTCTTTTAAATTGAGACCAGTAAGTAAGTAGTGATCAGGCTCTGGAATTTTCCTTCTTCCCTGCCTCCATCTACCCCCTTGCCACGTGTACCTCCAGATGCCTGCTCCCCACCGCACTACATGGCTTGCCACCATTTGCCTCACTGCCAGTTCCCTCACTGCTGTGTACTGCTGCTGTGCTGGGTCCCTCATCACCATGTGCTGGGCTGCCAGGTCCTTTTTTGCTGCATGCTGCTGCCATGACAGTTTACTCCTCCCCAAGTGCCTTGCCACTATGTGTCTCTTTGTTGGGTGTGTTGCCATCATGTGCCTTGCTGTTGAGTGCCTCCTCACTTCACCATATGGATCCCTGCTACTTGCCCAAAAGGCCCTGCTACCTCTTCTCATTGCAGGTACTGCATTTTTTATGCTAAGAAGATACTGAGTTGAGTTGTTACTCCATGTTGAGTAGGGAAAATTGAAGAAATATGGTACTTGTCCAATGTCTACACAGGGATGTCATTGTTCAGTATGTTAATGCATTTAGAACTCACTAATTAATCTGCACTGTTCCAGGCAAATTATTTGTCTGGCCACTCTAAGTGTACACACGGGCTGTTTTCAGACATTAAACCCCCTCCCCCCCAACAACAAATAATGCTTTACTTTAAACTCAGTACATTCCTACACTGAGCCCTGCACATTAGGCCTGTGCGAAGCAGTTAGTATTTGCTTTGGATTAGGATTCTGCTGATTCGGGGGATAGTGATTCAATTTGGTGAGTCACCCTTTGAGCAGGGGGCTGGACTCGATCTTCCGAGGTCTCTTCCAGCCCTAATGTCTATGAAATCTATGAATCAGTGTCCAGAATTGATTTGGCTGAATCTGATTCAGCCGCCACCGAATTGAGCGAATCTCTGAATCGAATAGGCCTCAACCGCCGCCCACTCTCCCAGCTCTGTCAATGGCTGCCCCTCTTGGTCCCAGTGTCCTGGCACTTTAAAAAAATAAAAATAAAAGCCCCACACTCATGGCCTCCTGCTAGGTGAGGGGGGAGGTGATCCCCACTGTCCCGTGCTTCATGGGGGGGACTCTGCCATGAGCTCCCAGAGGTCTCAATGGCTGCTATACTAGCTGGTGAATGCAGGGTTGGTTTTTTTTGAAGTGCCAGTATGCTGGGGCCTGATGGGGCAGCCATTGATGGGGCTTGGAGATCAGGCAGGGGTCAGGGGCGCATTCAGGGGGCTGGGGGACAGGGCAGGGATGGTGCCTGGCAGGGGTCCCCCACAGAGTCCCCTTCCCCTCCTCCAGCCCCACTCCCCCTGCCCCTACTTACCAGCCTGGAGTCCGGGTCCAGGTCCCTGCAGTGTTGAGCGGGGACTGCCCGAATTTCTGAATCTTCTCTGAATCTTTTCCAAATTGATTCAGAGGCTTCGAATTGATTTGGACCTTTTAATTGGTCTCCTAGTTCAATTTAGATTTGGAGATTTAGCCACTGAATCAGGCTGGATCTCTTCCAAACTAAATCAGCAACTGAAGCCTACTGCACATGCCCAGAAGAGGCAGCATGTTATTTCAATCTGGCTCTTCAGAATCTGTAAAGATTGGATGCTTTAGTGGCTTTTTTGGTGTCTTTGTCCAATAGGTGATTGAATCAGCTTTAGCTAAAAGTGCCAAAAAGCCCCGTTGAAGTGCCCAATCTTTATAGAAGCTGCAGAGCCAGGCTGAAGTAACGTGCTGCTGCTTCTGGTAAAGCACATTTTCTTTTTTGCTTAGTTTTTTAATGCCTGCAGTCTGCCATCGGAAATTAGACTGTGGTAGCAAGTGCACAGTAAATGTCCATATTCTAGCTTCAGTTCATGGTAGCTTCCCACCAAGGACAAATTCTTAGTGAGGCCATATACTAAACAACAGGGCCAGTTAGGCCAAACACTTATTTGGTAATCATAATCACTGTAAAAGTTAATAGTAGCTTCCTATTTCTTTATTAAAAAAAAAAGAAAAATAATGCTATTTTCTCAATTTTTGTTAGAAAAGCTTGTAGTGACTGGTCTTTGCAAAGACAAATTCAGCTGCAGAAAAGGAAAGGGGGGGGCTATGGAACAAATAAGTATGGCTATGTATTGAAAGACATTTTGGAATATAGGTTGAGAAGAGAAGATAGGTGAACCTCAAAGAGCAAAAAAATTGATAGATGTGAGCGTCATTCTGCAGCTAGGCAAATGAGGTGTGGTAATCTTTGTGTAGAGAAAGGGAGAAGAGGTGGTATAAGAAATAACGGAAGAAATGGAAGAAAAGGAAGATCAAAATGGTTGGAGGATTACAGTCTGAGAATCTTCCCCTTTTCTTTTACATAGAAACTAAGCATAGTAAAACCCTTATTTATATTTACATTTTACTCAGTTTTAATCAACCACCTGAGTAACTCTTGAATGGAACCTGTAACTAAAAGTGGGAGACATTTTAGAAGCGTAGTTGAACAGAATGAGAAAGAAAAAATAATTCTGGGCTCCCACCTCATTTTCTCCTCTCTCGATCTCTGATATATAGAAAGTAAAAAATCAAACAGAAAAAAAAAAGTTAGTAGTTGAACTCCTAACCCTATGTGCCCTTTAGCCTTCCTTGCAAAATCATTGTTTGTTTAAATCAACTAAAAGCTGACAAAGTGCTGCACATGTTCCCCTTCTTTGTGCTCCTTCTCATCAAGCTAGCCTCTCCATTTTTTCTAGAAAAAGCAACACTTAAAGATGCAAGTTTCAGTGGTTGGTACTTGTTACAAGCCTCCCTATATCCCATTTTACCTCTCTTGATGATGTAATTTGTCTCACTTCAAGTTCTCTTTCCTACTAAGGGGAAGAAAATGAAAATCATGTTCCAAAAGAGACCAAGGTGGTGTTCTGAATGCCACATTTCACCTCAACACCAGAGGCTTTTCTGGATCTCATTAAAGCAAATTTACAATTGCCTACTTCCTTAAAGGTTCATAGTCAACAATTTTTCTGGCTAGTTCTTCACTGTGAACTTTACAAGTGCATTAAAATCTTCAGCCAGCCAAATCATCTAAAATCATAGTAAAAAGGTTTGTGTGCTTGAAGAAGACTCTTTGCTCAAACTCATTGATGAGACAATCAGTTCCCTGAAGAATTATTTCTGACCCAAATGTATTACTAGATAATTGAAGTATACTAACAAGCTATAAGATAATGCTAGCTTCCTAGATATTCTTAGTAATCCACTGGTGGCACAGGGACATCATGGGCTAGGTACAGACATTCAGGGGCATTAGGGGGAGGTTACATTGGATCAGAATGGCTGCTCAGTATCAGGTAAGTCAGGATGCGGGGATTGAGAGGGGGTTGGAGGTGCAGCAGGCTGGAGAGGATTGGGGGTTTGCCAGGGGATGGAGGAGGTGTGACCCATGAGGGGTAGAGTCTGGGGCCAGGTGAAAAAAGCAGTCCCAGGGCTGGGGCCAGTGGCTGGGTTTTCCCAGCTGTGGGGCAGTGCAGGGGAAGTGAACTGATGCACCGGTTTGACCTAAATCAAATAAGTCTGGTAGTACATAGATTGGAGTTTACCTTAAACTAGGTTATGCAATTTAAATAGGGTGGCCATTTTGAAAGGGGAGGGCTATGGAACAAATAAGTATGGCTATATATGGAAAGAGCTAAGTTTAAATAGGGTGGCCATTTTGAACCCATAAAAGTAACTTCCCCAAATGTCTGTACTTAGCCATAGGGTTGTTTCCAAGATAGAATCAGTTCCCTTTGCATCCCTCTTCAATGTTTTGTCAATTAGTTTCTTTTTTCTTTAGATGCCTGCCAAATAGGATAATTACACCACCTTGATGGGTGGAGCAGCCATCGTGATTTTTCCCTACTCTGGGACTGCAGCAAGGAGAATCATGGAGCTGCTTCTTTCTGGGGTCAGTAGCTGCTTTCTGAATGGCTCTGAGAAAATGAAAATTCCCAAAGAGTTAATGTTATTTATGCTGATTCTCCTTTTTATATAGGGTAGACTTCACTGTTCAGAAAACTGATACCATATAATTTATGGGATGTGGGTGACACAACTGCCTTTTCTTACCTGTAAAAAATGAACAACATTAAAGTTTGTCAGACAATTCCTGCAAGTATCTTAATAGCAAAAAGGGGAATGGAGGAAGCAATTACATTTCATAAATTTATTCCAAATGCAAAAAACAGTGATACTCTCAACATTATTTTACTTTAAAGTACAGACTTAATCCATTCAAAGCAAAATCACAAAGTGCCAATCATAACAGAGAGAAAAGGTTCTACTGAGTCAGACAGATGGCCAGCCAAACTAAAAGGGTTAGTAAATTGTCAAGTTAATTAAACCTCTCATAGTTTTCTATTTGTTATTTGAAGAGTTGTCAAGTTATGGACAAGCATTTTAATTAACAACTCACAGATTTTAAAATAGAAATCAATAAGGTACACGTTTTTCTTTAAGTAATGTCTAGAGTTTCTCTCTGAAGTTGCAGTTTGACAGATTGCCATTTATTTTATTGGCTTGAGATGATGTGATTGTGTTTTAATATGAAGAATTAATAAAAGGTATACAAACTTTTATTTATATAACCTAGTAAGAAAGGGTCAATGATTTTTCCTCTCTAACTTTCTTCACTGTTTAGATTTTAAATTAATTTGATTCTACAAGGAAAAACATAATGACATAAAGAGATAACCCCCACATTTTTTACCTCCCACCTCATCCCCCACAAAAAGGAAAGATGAAGAAGAAAAACTTAAGAGTATCTTAATTTATATTGGCTTCATTATTCTCTAGATAAAAGACTACTCAACATAAAATGAGGACTAGGAGTTCAAACTTTTAAAGAATTCACATATTTACATCAATTTTTAAAAGGTTTTATAACTAATGAACTTGGATTTCTTTTGGCATGGCATAAAATCCATTTGTACCGTTTTTAATTAAGAATGCAGCCTATGCAATTAAAATTAAGGGTAGAGACTTCATCAGATGTCCTGTGAGAACCCCAGTCGAAAAAATTATGTTAATGCTGTATGTCCTAAAAGCATTCTCTGAATGTTGGAAACACTTTATGAGAAATTATTTCTGCCATACAATAAGGATTTATTTAAAGTTGATAATTAGAAGCTTTTAATTTTGGAGTGTAAGGACCTTGTTTATCCCTAATCTCTTTGGCATTTGCTATGTGTTTGCAAACCATCAGTAGGATCATTTGAAACTATCTGAGTCTTTAAAAAAATAACACATACTCAGAGTGATGCCCACAATCTATAATGCAAATAATGCTCACGTAGACAGGGGAATTCCTAATGTGAATTTTAATATTTAAAGTAACCAGTGCCATTATTGAGAATATTAAGACTCTTTTATGTTAAACTGATTAAAATTACATTTGAAATAATAAATGGAATGCATATGTAAAACATATAAGTAACCCCTTTTAAAACATAGAAAACTGAAGTATAATATATTTGAAATGAACCAGATGGATGGTCCTAGAGAAGCAACTTCTTTTCTATCTATAGAAAACATGTGGCATGGTCAATGGGAGGAGAGGCCAAGGACTCCCTTTGAATTTTAACCCACAATGAACAGCTCAAATGAACAGCTCAAATATATAGTGCTGTAGAGAGCCTGGAGATTTTCAGATACCCTAATCTGAAGAGTGCACAAATTAGATGGCATACAGACAGAGGGGAGAAAAAAATAAGACATACCATTATGTAATTTTGAATGTTAAAGATAGCATTTCTTCATATTGGGTCCAGAGATTTTCTTTATATTTATATATACTTGAATGTGCTAAATTGTCTTATATTTAAAATGGCAGCAGGGGAGCTGAGGTCTAGCAGAGGAAGATGAGCCTATTAAAGTAGAGCCTTAAAAGGGAAGAGTGGGAAAGTTTAGTGCATAAAAGAAGTGATTTCCAAGCTTCAGAGCTGACATGGGGAAATCAGCCAAGAGAAGAAGCAGAAGAATTTGATAAAGTATGAAAGCTGATGGGGAGATGGATGAGAAGCACTGGAGGAAGGAACATAAGAGTTTAGGAACAGAACATGAGGATATGGAATTGGAATCTGATGAGGGAGGCAGGAAACCATGCAGGAATTTTGGCAGACGGGAATGTAAGAAGAGGGGAAGAGAAATGGAAGGTGGGCAATAAAGATACTTTTCGGAGAAGAGTGCTCCATATAGTGGAGTGTTGGGAAGACCACAGAGGGGAAAGGTTAATAGATAAGGTGAGACACAAAAGGTATTTTAGTGCTAATATGACATGGCCACACTATAGTTCATTATTTTTGCCTGCAGAGAGTGCCTACAAGGGCAAAATATAGCATTAACTATTAGAACAAATTCTTGTATGATGCAAATACACATGTAGGACTAGGCTGTGTGTAAATTCATGGAGCACAGAGCAGTGTTTGCAGAAGGTGATCGGTACTGAAATCCATCATTTGTAATATTTATATTAAATGGTGTCTTAAAGTGTATAATTGATTAAAATGTCTTTCACTCAGAGACACTGATGTTGCTCAAATTCATCTTAGGTTCCCAGAAAATGAGTTGGGTGTTTTCAGCTCTGCTACCAGCAGAGCGCAAGACTCATAAAAGAAGTATTTTGAAATTATGGTATGGCTAGCCATCATCAGTCCAAAAAAAATATTTAGGGCTGGATTATAGTTCTTACCTTTGGAGGGAATAGTCAAAATTAAAAGATAAACATGAAAATGCTTATACTGTATCAACCACAGCTGGTATAGAATGGACTTTACCTAGATCTCTAAAAAGAAGCTGATATTTATACCTATTTTTTTTATTTACAATACAAGATGTGGATAAGGATGCAAGCAACCATCCTAATTCTGATGCTATTTATACCAGTTTTATAGCACAGTAATACCTTCATTTCTAATGGAGCTATTTCCACTTTACACCCATATAGGTCAGAGTAAAAGCAAATGCTGAACATTAAGGCTGGATGCAGACATAAAAAAACACCCTCACTCCCACCCCCACAAAAACAAACAAAACCGCTCTTTACTGGAAGAAGCAGTGCATTAGTTCGACCTAGCTCTGCAATGTCTGTATAGATCGAACTCTTCAGTGGGGCTTCTAGGTGCTTTTATCTAATAGTTGATTCAATCAACTATTAGGTAAAAGCACCCAAAAATGCCCACTAAAGCACGAGATCTATACAGACATCGGGCAAGCCGGGTCAAACTAACACTATGCTTCTTCTGGGCATATGCTGAGCTCAGTACAGAAGCATGCTGAATTTCAGGTAAAGCCCAGGTTCGACACCCACCCCCAAACCCCACATCTGTAAGCAGCCAGAAATGTATTCAAAGATAACGTTTTGCCACGAACTCAATTTTTGTCCCCCTCTTCACATAGAAGCCAAAAAAAAAAAAAAAAAATTACACAAGGCCAACACCTGAGAGCCATATTGATCTTTTCAAAAAATAAATAAAAATTATAATAAAAATGTAGCAAGGGGTGGTGAGCAATATGTCACTAATGCAGTATTCAGTTTTGTGAACAAAAGATGAAAGAGCAGCCAAGAAATACATTTCACCTGTAATTCAGGAGTAGAACACAGAAAGGAAGATTAAGAAAATAAAAAAGGAGATAAGCCATTTTGTAAAATAATAGCACTCAAGAACCTCAAAATACCCATAGCATTATGGCACTAAGTTATTGGTGTCCATTGTATACTTTCTTTGAATTGTCAGAAGCACCTGGTGAAGGGCAGCAATGAGTTTCAAGGTGAGAGGAATGAAACAAGGCTTCCATGAAAGAGTCACCCAAGGAATCATCCCAAAGGGGAGGCGATGGCATCATTTGAGTTTCCATGACAAGTAGTAGAAGTAGCTTTAACTTATACCTGGTGCTTCTTATGAGCTCTGTTGGTAAAGGCTGGTGAAGGGGAGATGGGTGGAAACAGCACATTCCTTGGGCAGCCTTGCATGTCCCCTTTTCTTTCAGCACCATACACTTTTGAACACTGCTGATGCTCTATGGTCCCTCCTCCTCCTGGCAGAATTCATTCTGTCTGGGCCCTGCACCAGCTTGTATTTTGATTCATTCCAGTGTCATCCGTGAACTGAATCTGGCCAAATGCCTGCAAAGAAAAAAGAAAATCCCCTTAGACAACAATAAATCTAACAGGAAGAGAAATCGGTGTGCTTTGTTTCTGGAATGGTACTTTTTATTCTTTGACTCTAATTTTTCTATCTTACAGTGGGTCTCTCACAGCACTCCCTACACAGTATTTCAGAGGGCTAGCTATCTCTCTTCACAGTCAATGTTCCTTAACTCCTTAATCTAGCCCATCAGCCCAAAGGGAAAATCTGTTTATGAACTGACAAATTTCACCTGCTTTTGTATAGAAACAATACAACCTGCAAGTATTTCATGACTCCTGTATAAACCTTCCCAGCTTTGTTCAAAACTGATCCAAGATTTCTTCAAAGCTCAAAAGCTTTGAGAATTTTAGGAAACCTTTCAACACATGGGGGAGTTTGGGGTAGGTACTGAAAGATAAATCCAGGTGATTTATGTTATCATGCTTGAAGCTCATAAGCAATATTTAGACTAGCTGATAGGTACTGAGTAACAAATAAAACTTTCTAATGTGCACTAACATAAAAAACAACAAAAGCTTCAAGAAAGACATAATATGTAACAAGATTCTAGTCATTTCAATATTTTTTTCTGCTGGTTGGGATGTGATAAGGAAGAATCACTTTGTTTCCAAAAATGTCATACAAGTTAGAAAAAGAGGAAGTAAGAGTACAGTTGGGCCTCAATTTATATGGTATTTTTTTTGCAGAGTTTCAGTTATGCATGTCAGTGAATTAAGGGTCAATTAATTCTGACCCTTTATTTTTGTACATGGTAGGGATTCACTTTTACATGGTACAGCATAGTCACCAAGATGCACAGATGCATCTAGAATCAGCTGGTCGCTTCCTGCCACCCCCCCCCCATGCTACTCTTAGTGTAGCTAGTAAATGTGTTGTGTTGTGGTGGAAGCGGGGGATGGAAAGGGAATGGGGGGCAGATCAATGACCCCCACCATAAGGGAGGGAGTGGGGCAGGGGCTGGGGCAGGTGCTTTCCAGCTCGGGTGGGCATGAGATGGAGCCATGGCTTGTCCAGGGGACATGGGAGGGGGGCTGCTACACATACCGCAGGGTATGTCCCCTGGATCTGCACGGCATGGGGTGGGCTGCAGCTGTGGGCTGGACTTGGGGCTGAACCAGGGCTGAACCTTTCTTGGCAGGGGCTGAACCAGGCTGGGCTTGAGGTGGGTGGTGGTGGTGCTGGAAGGGGGCTACTGGGGGCTACGGTGAAATTTGTCATGGCTACAGCCCCCCCAAAGCCCCCTCCTAGTGCTGCCCCAGCTCCAGCCCACAGTTGCAGTACACCTGCCCCTGCCCTGTGCTGCCCCACCCCACCCTACCCCACACAGATCTGGGGACACATGCCACCCTGTGCCCCCCCAAGGTGGGCACAGGGGCAGGAGCTGCCCCCCCATCCCCCCAGACAAGCCATGGCTCTGGCCCATGCCTGCCCCAGCCTGGCTGGACAGTCTAACCCTGCCCCACTCCTGCCCAACACGGGATGTTGATCTTCCCTCTCCCCTCCCCTTCAACCACACCAGACTTACCAGCTGCATGCAGCTCTCTAAGCTGCTGGGCTCTGCTCCTCTTTGCCTGTGTACATGAATGGGCATTTATCGGCCAAATTATCAGCTGTCCCTGGAACCTAAACCCTTATTTTCCATAGACCCTTGGTATCTTTTTACATGATTTCTATTTGCACGGTGTTTTTTCAAGAACATAACCTCTGTGTAAATCAAGGCCCAACTGTACTTACTTAAGAGACTGGCAGGAGAAAAACAAACAAATCTCCCTACACTTTCAGAAACTTTGACCTTTCACCTATTCCTTATCATCTTAAATAGATATACATTCAGTTTTTTACTAAATTTTGCATACATAATTTTAGTATTAAAAATCCCTGCACTAAATATCTATGGGATACCATGTCTTGAGACAAAATTTCTTGTTCCACTTCAATAAACAGAGTATCTGCCACTAAACATAAGGGTTGTATCCCTTTGCTTTTATTGCTTATATTACTTTAAAAAAATATTGACTACCAAGATGGATATTCCTACTGCCTGGAAGTAGTCAATCTCCTGTTAAGTGCTTGAGCCCTGATTCAGCAAAGTATTTAAATCTGTGACAATCCTCAAATGATATTTTAAAATAGATACTTAATGTTAAGCACATACTTAGGTCCTCTGCAAAATCAGGAGCTTCAGATTACTTGAATTCACTCAGGAAAGTATCTTAAGGTTTAGCCAGTCCTCTTTTTGAGAATATTTCATTTTATATTTACTGATGCTTCCATTTTTGGCTTTGATAGCAATGCCAGGACAATGGCCCCTTTCAGGGAACACTGGTCTGGCCTGCTGCAGACAACGGGCAAATTATTTCACTTCTCTGTGGCCAAATTTCCCTTTCTTTAAAAGGGAATAATGGTTGTGACTCCTTTTATAAAGTGCTCTGAGATTTGCTACTGAAAAGGACTATGTAAGATCTAAATATGTGTGGCATAAATATACTAATAATATAAGAAGTACTACAAATAATTAAATAATCTTCTATCTTACCCTCACATATAGTTTTACCCCAGGGGTGTCAGTTAATTGATAGACAGAAAATGGATAAAGCTGTATATAGCTATATTTATTCTTCACTATCTTTCCTCTACTTACTCCTTGCATAAAAGTACATGTACTGTCAAAAATACAGAGGAATGCAGTGGGTGGTAAAGGTGACTATATATTCATGGAGCAGATATAGTGCAGAGCTGCAGTTGCCCCACTTTGTTCCATCAATCCCCCCATCTCCACCCCCTTCCAGCTGTGACCTGGAGAAATCTCCTAGCTGATGCGGGGTTAGGCAATATTTCAGAATCTGGTCAAGATTTTACAACACCAGATACTGTTTCATTCTCTGTGCTTTTTCTAACCAAAGAACTTTTAACTAGGGCAAACTATCAAGTATGCAGTGGTTTTGTAAGGCAGACTGTAAGCCAAGGAAAACTCTACTTAGAACACCACAATTTTTGATAAAGGATCTGTACAGCAATAATTAGATGGACAAATGCTATAAAAATGACTGGTATGTAAAGGGGGGAAAAACAGTGGGCTTGTCCCTGTTTTCTTACAGCAGTACTGTACAGCTTCCCAATGATATTTCATACTGGGTTTGAAAAGCCATTTGTGGTCTTCAGAAAAAATCATGTTGCCTTGCCACAGAGTGTGTATTGTTGTAAAAATGTAAATCAGCAAAGATGCAAGTTCTCTTGAAGATTTTTTCCCACGGTAGATGACTTTCAGTTTCCTGCCAAAGACTATGTTGCAACCTCTGGCATGCCAGTGTTGTAAGGTTGTTTTTTTCTAAACTTTGTGATAATTAGGAGCCAGATCTCATATTGTAGCAATCTTGTGGAACTTCAAGTTCAGTCATTCAGCAAAAGTTATATTTCTTCTATTGGGTAAATGAAACATTACCATTTCCCTTAATCGTTTCTGACATTTCACCCATTATTCCCTGAGTCTCCCCTAGAACATAAATAGCCAGTAATTCTCTTGCAAAAGAGAGTGTGAGCTGCAGAAATATAAACACCGCACTAAGTGCTGTAATAGCTATCAGAATTCTAAAATACAGGTTTAAAGCTATGAAATGAAGAAATCAAGAGAGATCAGAATGATATATCTGATATATATCTGATATGGTTGGTGTGGCAACTAGAAGTTGGACTGATTTCCCTTTTTTCAGATATTCAGAGCTAAACATCAGGAACAATTAAAAAATTGTGGTCTTTTGTAAATTACTCCCAGAAGAAATCTTGGAAATCTTTCATTTTAGTCATTTCGGTCTACTGAACCGTAAAGCTATTATGAATGAACAAAAATACTAGAGAGAAAATTGAAATACAACAGTAATTAACAATATGCATATATCAAAATAAACCTGAATTAGAGGGATACGGCCATCAAACATTTTAATGATGAATTGACCAAAGTACAGGTAGGGGTATCTTCAATTTGACACTTCCGTACTTAGAATTCGATGGAAGAGTCTGTAGTACTACCTCTTTAAATATATGATAAAGGTTTGCTTTAATCGTTTTTGTCTGTTTCAAAAAATATGATAGCTATATGCAAGGTGTCCATTTTGTTTGCCTTAGAAAAATAATTAATAACTCTCATTTTAGGATCTTACTTTCTGTTACCACATGCTAAATGTCAACAAAGGATTATAGAAAAAATCATTGAAAATGTGCAGCTATCACAAATACAGATTTCCCTGTGGGTTCTCTAATACTTTACAGACAAATGTTAAAGATTTATTGCACATGAACATCAAACATGGTTTTACTACAGTTCTCATTTGGATCAAATTGACACATTTTACATTCATTTTAGCCTAATGAGATTCTTTCACTACACATTATATTCCAAGTGACCTCGTACATTAAATTTGTGGCATGGAACAAACCCACTGATATAACAAAGCCCTTTTCTTACCAAGTTTCTGATAAAAAAGAAAAAAAAACCAGTTTTACAAAATCATAAATCTTGAACACATGCATTTATTAATCGGTACTCAACAGAGAATACAAACACTGTGTAGATTATCATATTATGCCCTATTTTCATTTGCAGTGTTTATAATTTAGAACTCTTTTGAACTTGGATAGCAACCTGAATATTCAACAGTTCAGGCATATTTCCTGTTTTTTATACTAAATCCTTCCTGTAATGATAAAGTCCCTAGTCTTGTACACTTCTCAGATAGAACTCCCAGAGACATTTTGACCATGGATTGCAGAATAAGACACCATTGACCAGCTTAATCCAGGAGATTAAAAATGTGATTTTTCATTGCACTTCAATATAATAAAATACTTGCCAACAGTTTTACATAATACAATATTTGCATTTGCACACAATTAACTGATTTAAAAAAAAATCTGGCCAGGAATGTAATTTTTTAGCTTATCAAAGTGATTAGTAATGGAATGTAAGTTTTTAGCACTGTGCTTTAACATTGTACTAGAAGAAGGTAGCAGATGACCTTGAAAGGAGGTGAAGGGAAACTACAAAATGTTAATTAAAATTATTAGTGCTGTTTGAGGTGCTTATCTTGTTTACTGCTAAGGTGTTGCTCCCTTCTGCATAATTAGGGGTAATTTTACTAACTTTCAAGTCTGTAATTTTAAATATCACAAAGTTTTATCTTCCAGCAAGAAGTAATTCATTATTGGTTTGTATGTAACTGCTTGATGTTTTAATCAATATATGCAACTTCCACAAAGTCTGTTATAATTTGTCAAGAGGTTTTATACATCTTTTATAGCGCAGGATTAGGCATGGTATATGAAGCTGAAATCCCATTTAGTAATGAAATTTAAACATAATTCTGTGTTTATGATGTGAAGATATATTTTTACTTGATCTGTCCTTTTACATTTCCCTTTATCCATGATTATTGGAGGACAATGATATCTAGAAAACAAACCACAGTGAAGTTAAATCCATTTGAACACAAAGAGTTATACTGTCAGTTAATCCTAATAGAGACAATACAGATTTTTTAACTAAACTGCTTAAGAAATGAATATGTCTTGCATGCTTTCAATTTGTTTTAAATCCTAGTATGCAGAGCTCTTTGCTGTTGTCTAATATTTGCATAAAATATTTAATCTCATACTTTAAATTAATGATATTAAAGGTCTAAATGTTTGAAAAATGTTGTTGTCAGAACAATGTAATCTTTTCTCTCCAGACTTCTTCACATAATTGTGGTGCCCTTATCCTAATATACTTATAACCTTCTTCAGTATTGTCTTGCTTGGAATGTATTCTTATAGTACTTCTCTTAATTCTGAGCTTTCTGCACTTAAAAAAAAAGTGGGATGGTGAGGACCTTTACTTGATCAGGACATGAAGGGGAATGAAATATGCTCAGGAATAAATTGTAAAATGGAAGGCCGCAAATTCATTAACTGTTAACTTTCATGGAGGGTGGGCAACTAGTGGTAGGCATTTATAAGGGTCCAATGACCTCCATGCTAATGAATCAATAAACAAGATTGGACCTCTTCACCCTAAATTATCTGGATTCATTCTGCCTCTGATTCCTCTTCTTCTCCCCTTCTTCAGTAAAGAGAATTCAGAAAACATCAGTCCTTGAAGACTTATGAACCTTGCCCCACCTCCCCCCATTTTCTGCCATGTTAGCACAACCCACTAGTCACCCTGCCTAGGTCTTTTGTTCTTATTTACCCCTCACCAACCTGGTTGAGATGAAGTTACAAACTCACTTGTAATATTGCATTTTTAAATCTTACCCTTACTCCTTATTAACCTAAAATAAAGTCTGTGCAATGAGACGAGAAAGATTAGAGAGAGAGAAAGACAGAGAGAGAGAGACAGACAGACAGACAGAGACAGAGAGAGACAGAGAAAGGAAACTACTTGTCAGTCTTGCCCTCAGGGGGAAAAATCTGTCTTGATTTCTAAGACTGCCCTTATTCAAGCCAAGGGAATCTTGCAAATAATTCAAATGACTTCCATTTGTAGCAAGGAGGATAGGTTATAACCACAGCAGAATATATGCTATGTGCCCTGACGTCTTCAGAGATAAAGAGAGGTGTAAGATGGGTCAAATCTTCTTTCCCATTCACCACAGTGTAAATGTATGGTAGTAGGGAGAGGTGGAGAACACTGGCCTTCTCCTCTGCCAATCTGTGTATGTGTTCTGACTAGAGATGGTGGGGAGCTGATCATAGAGGCTAGGGACAGACATTCAAAACTCCTGAGCCTGAATTGATTCAACCTTTGCAAGGTAGTCTAATTTGGCTAAGATAAGCTGGTTTGTAACTGTGCAGACATCCCCTCTGGACTGAAGAAATGCAGGCACATGCCTGCAGTGACTCAGGCTACAAGCTGGGGGTGCTAGAGCAGCCCTCCCTTCCCTTTCCCAGTACTGAAGTAAGGGGCATGGCCAGGCCCTGGCAGGACACTCTGATTAGGGAGGGGTCCCCCCCTCCCTTGATAACACAGCATTTAGTTAGATGGGAGGGAGTTACACAGAGACTTGTTAGCATTTATCAGTCCATGAACCAAAAGCCTCTTCCATTAGTTCAAGCTGCAGCCAGGGAGCAGAGGGGCAGGGCCAGCCCTGCTGGGTTGGAGCAGAAAGCAGAGCCCCTCCCAGGGTTGCAGAGCAACTGGGATGCTGGAGGTCTCTGACTTAACTTAAACCAGGAAGTGGTCTAGGATAGACATTGCATAAACTGGTTTGACCCAAATCAGGTAAGTCTGATATGAAATTCAAACAAATTGATCTCAAACCAGGTCAGGCTCAGCCATTTTCAAACTGGTTTATGTGCAATGAACATCTGTTCTGTTACAAATTTAAACCAGTTTCTGATCACTTAAACTGGTTTATGTGTAATGCCTGTCCCTAGCCAGAGTAGCCAGCCTGCTCCTTCCCAATGATTCTAGGGGTTATCATTCCCTTTTTGGTTCAGTCAAACATTTCAATCCATTGAATTGGACAACAGGGGATTTTTAACTTTGCCTGCCATAACACTGATGATAAAAACATCACAACATCTTGAATGGAGCAGTTAGTGACATACAAGGGACACATTCTCTGACCACTGGCATTGTAGATAGTAAGAACTAGACTATGGCCAGAAAATTTTAACTACACCAGAAGAAAATGTCTTCAGAAGTACATATTAAAATAAGTAGCTTTAATTCATTTTCTTAAGTTTACTGAATACTTAACAGTATAAATTTTGTGAGTTTAAGGGACAATATATTTGGGAGCACAGAAGTTATAACATAAAAGAGAACATGTGTCTTACATATTCCTACTACATGAGAACAGAAGATCCCTTAGCTGTGTTTGAAGTGTAGAAACTAGGTTCATAATGAATATGCTATTAACAATCAAACTTCAGTATATCAGCAATATGACCTTGGACTTTGAAAACGTAATTCTCACTGCAAATATACAATATATAATGTAAAATATAAATATACAGGCAGAATAGTAGGTTTTGATCTCCCATAACATTTTTATTTATAGATGTAATTTATCTTTTTTATCTATGTCTTAGAGTTGATATACCATAGTACTTTTCATCCTTTACTTCTGTTCCTCACTGTTTCTTCCAGTCAGCCTGTCTAACGTCTTAGCCCTGCCTTAGACTCATTGGCCACTTTAGATCAGCCTTGTGCTTTCTTTTCCTATTCCATGAAAAATAAAATTTAACTCAGGTTAAATTCAAACTCAGGTTTAACTCAAGCCATCAGCCCAGTGATTTCTAAGAATAGGTGGTAGAAGACTGGCAACTGACCTTTTCTTGTCTGCTCTCCTTACTTCCTTTTGTTGCTGTCTTTTTAAATACAGAAGGATAGAAGCAGGCCCAGTAAATTAGGGGAATTCACCCTAAAAAGACCAGAAACAAAGGAAAACAATGGATGATGAAAGCAATAAGGCAAAGAGGCAGATGAACAAGCTCAAGAGCAGAAGACAGCAATATTTTCATGGATTTATGTGGCACTAAAAGGGATGTATTATGGCAAGCTGATGAAAGGACATATTATACTGACATATTCTATGCGTGGCGACATAATCACAGTAAACTGAATTTTGAACAAGAATTGAAGATGATTTCTGTAGCCAATTGAAATTACAAGGGGGATTATGGTAGTTAGTATTTGCTGATAATCCACCTAGGAACTGACCTTTCTTAGCAATGCTAGGGATAACACCTCCATTGTTCAGAAAAGTACCACGGAATATTTAATGAGCATAATTGCCAAGATTTTGGTTTTATGTCAAACTAAAAAAAAAGGTGCATCTAAGATCATGGTAACCCCATATTGCTTGAGGCACTTGTTCACTGCTGGCTCATAAATAAGAGATGCTCACCCACATCACTTTCTAAAGCATCCTGTCTTTTCTTTGAGGATCTTTCATCCAAACTATGACCATGCCTGTACAAACGTTTTCTCAGGGTCCATTTGGGTTTTCTAAACGGAGCGCAATCTCAAAGCAGAAACATTTGAATCTGATAAGTTTCACCTGCAGTATCCTCCAAACCAGGGGTTGGTAACATTTTGGGCAGAATGCCCCAAACACCCACTACCTCAACTTGTAAGATGGTGACATGTGAGGGATGAACAACAGAGGAGCCACAAGGGACCTTATTGTGGTAACACAGTCTCATCCCCTTCCCTGCCATCTACCCTGAGGCATGTGTGCCAGGCAAAATGCCTTCATGTGCCATGCTCTGGCACCCGTGCCAAGAGTTGCCTTCCCCTGCTCCAAACCATGCCAAACCATTAATTCGCCATGATTTTGACACAAACTGTTAGTCCACGTTCCTTGAAAGGCTTATGAACCAGAGAAGACCTACAGAAATTTGGTCCAAGTTTTCTAACAAAGCTCATAACTAGCGGGGTTGGGGGCATTGTGCGTTGTTAGCATTTTACACAGCTATAGTGACATCTAGTGGCTAGTGAAACCTCTGTCAAGTGTCTCCAACGTTAAAGACTCCTCTTATCTTTTATTTGTTTAACCCACTGGGCAATAGTTTCCTACAGGAAAAAAACCCCAGTTTGTGTGCTATATAAAATGATTGAAAAAGAATTTCATAGTCTACTGAGGATTGTTCATGTCTGGAAATGTTTCATATCTTAAGACCCATTTGGAATTTTCTGTAGCATATGCCTCCATTGTATGTGCAATTAAATCATAGAAGAAAGTCAAAAAGTTCTAGGGAAAAAAGATCGCTGAAATCTTAAGTTCCAACCAAAATAAAACAATAAAACAATTCTGATTAGTTACAGCATATATCAGATATAACTTCCACTAATCAATATAATAAACTATAAAGTTAAATTAGAACTTGGTCCATACCATCCTTCTCCTACTCTCATCCATATGTCTTCTTCTTTTACACTGCTCCAGGTGTATATGGTGTCTACCCTCCTCTTCAAATCTTGCTAAAGAAAGTGAACCCCATGAACACTAACCACCATGAGACTGCTCATATATCAAATTTTCCCTCAAAATAAATAATGGTTACTTTAGAATCTCCTGTCCTTCGGATTCCCCCGTGTGGTTTACATTATCTACATTTGGTGTCTTCTCCTGTGCCAAGCATGCCGTTGACACTTACCAAACCATGTTTCAAACTGCTTTTTCACATACCTATGTTTGGAAAGATGCTGATAATGGAAAATGGTTAACATGTAAATTTGAAGCAATTGTCGCCTATCATGCTTTAACTGAAAAGTTTGTGGTGAGCACCTTTCCTAATATGACCTCTGTTTTTAGTGAGTCTCTTGGTCAATGCAAGTGTGGCCTCAAGGGTAGTAGACTGGGGGGATTTCAAAATTAGTATTCATTGTTGTTTTTTTATGATAAACACACACAAGTTATGTCAAAGCTAAGCATTTTTTCTATAGAAAATGGCAGAACATTTCTAGAGAAATGGCAACAATAAAATTCTATCATGTTCTGCTTTCCATCTTTTATTAATGAACTGGGATACTGGTACAAATCTTGATATACTTTTGCTAGTTTAAAAAGATAAAGAAAATACATGGGAAAGAAATATAGCATAGTGCAGTGTTACAGTGGTCTAAATTATGAACTTTACAGTACTGTATTTCTACAGAGATTTTATTGTTGTTGATCTATGAAAATCCACACCTCATTGGAATGGTGCTTATGCTGATATTTATCCAAATAATCTGGGTTATTTAGGCTTGCAACTCAGGTAAGAATAACTCACAGGAATATCATTTTTTTCAAGCTTCCATTACTTTTGCTCTTGAGACCACAAAATAGTAAAGAATTATTAAGGGGAAAATGGCCAAATTGTTCTGAAACTTAAACAGTTGAGTTTTAGTTTGGTTTGAAATTTAGCTAAAGTTAAAAGAATCATCAAACTAGTTACAGGGGCAACTGTAAGATGGCTGCCATTCTATATTTATTTTCAGAGGCTGAAAGCTTTAGTGAGTCACTGTTTTTTCTCCTCTTATTTTTGTTTTCCTTGATGTGAAAAAATAGTAATCTAGACTGGAAACATACATGCTTTTCTCTTGATAGATGAGAAAACCAGACAACTTTTGTCACAAGCTCTTGCCACAAATTTTCTGTGCCTATGGGGAAGTCACTTCAGTTGTCTATGCTCCAGTATCTCCATTGGCAATTGTGCCTAATTTCTGGTTGTGCATCAGTGATGGTCAGCAAAACACATAGTGCTACATGCAGAAGACTAGTCACATGCTGTTAGATCCCCTTTTTCACATCCAGGTAACAATTTATGTTAAAAGACAGCTACAATGCATTTAAAATAAATACATGCTTAGTATTAGTTTTCTACATAGATAATTGCTTCATTTTCCACAGGGATGTTATGCCTTCATGAATAGGGGAAGACATAACATGGGGGAAGATATGGTCTACGAGCAGTCTCTATACTAAGATATACTAAGGTATCATCTGAAATCAGAAAAATTATGAGGATAAGTCAGGGATAAGTCATACTCAGTGTTATATGACTGTAGTGAGGCTAAAGTCACTCATGTTTCAAAGCATTTGAGATAATTTTGAAATCATCATTACAGTCCTATTTTATTTCTTCTAGAAACGTTGGAGAATTTTCTTTGCAGTTTTGTACATATTCTGTTTTTAAAACTACTGATTTTTTTTGTTTGAGTGAAATAGTGAAAACTACATCCTGTATAATGCTGATTTGTTACAAAAGCAGGTTTTGACAAAGAAGATACTTTCCATTTTGCTAAGATACACTTTGTGCTTTACAATGCATGTAAAGGCATTAAGGTCAAAGGGTACATTTCATTCCGCTGCAGCCTATTTTCATGGGTTGAATTTTACATGATTAGCAATGTTTGGCCACAATCTGGAGAAAATGGAGAGAAAGCAAGGTCAGGTGGGTGTCTTGGGAGAAAATCAGAGAGAATGACTATAAAATATGTGCAGTTAAGTGAGGAAATCAGCATCTGCTAGCTGTTTGTTTTTTCTCTTGTTTTTTGGAATTGGAGGAAATACTATGAGCACATTGTTTTCAGTTTTATTATAATTCTGGAGGGAGAAACTGATGGTGAAGGTGGGAGCTTAGGGAGTGTGAGTCTGAGACTACAACTGACAACAAAACCATAACAGCTATACTACTTTGGTGTGACTACAAACACATGGAAGATTAATTAGGTAGAGAAAGAAACATACCACCCTTCCACTGTTTCTCAGCACCACCTACAAATACTCTTCATTAGAAAGTCCTCTAGTTTCAATTTGGTAGATGGACTAATAAAAATTGGTACATACATCAATGGTACCTATAAAAAGGTTTACAGTCCTTCTCCATCAGTGACAGTCAGTAGATACAGCATTAACCAAGACTCGTATGTTTTTTGAATACACGCTTTTCTCTTTCTCATTTTGAGAATGTATTTAGGAGATACCCCGTTTTAACATCTTTAATGAAGAATGAGACAAGCCCAATGAGTCTAGGAGAGTTTGTAGATGAATGTAAGCACCAGTAGAGCTTAGTGATCTGTGCAATCATATTTTAGCCCATGGATAAGCTACAGTGAAAGGTATCAGATTTCATAATGGACAAGGGGGAGGGTTATCTTGTAAGCGGACTGTGGATTATCTTTTCCTCCTCCCTTACTCTGTCACCTTGCCATTTGACCCGTTTCCAGTTAGTCCACTTACGGCGGTTATCAACTAAAGTAAATAAAAGAAAGAATTTGAAGCATAATTAATTATAGGATGGCTCTGAGTCGTCTGATTCTCTGTAGAAAGAACAACCAATATTTTGTTGGTTCCATGCAGTTGTGTCCTTTTATTTGTGTGAGGGCCCAACAAAAAGTCAAGTTGTGTTTGTCTGATGCCTGAACCAGGCTTCTGTCCTCTGGACCTTTCTTCTTTGGATTTCATTAGTTCAGCTACTACAGCTATTTTTTTCTCTTGCAGGACATATTGGAAAAAAGATTCCTTATAATTACTACACAGAATAATTTGAGAACTGGTATGCTCTCTCAGTCCAATAGAAGACTTTTGTCTCACTGAATGCAGTGAAAAAGGTCCTGAATGAAAAAAAGTGCTTTCTTACTGTCAGGTAGCTGTCACTGAGTATGTGCAATGTATAAATTTCCGCCTGTTTTAGAAAGCCAGCTCTTAATTTCTTGATGCCTATACCTGAGAATCTTAACTACTGAATGTTATGGTCCCACTAAGAAACTTTAGTTTTTCATCTCTCTGCTGATTTCTACAGCCAAAATTGGGACTTAGGGCTAAGTAATAGAAGAAAGGATCCAAGTCATACACTAGTAACATTCTCATTTGAAGTTACCTGTTGTTCTATTAGGCACCGAGTTAGGAAAACACCTTAAGCAAGCGCTTGCATTTAAGTGTAAGTCACATGGAGGTAAGACCTAAACCACGTTTAAATTGTTTCCTGGCTGCTTGTCACTTAGGTACTTCTATGGATATTATGCTATATGAGTTAAAGAGAACAAATGCAAAAGATAAAGCACAGGGATTTTTACTAAAACATCTAGCAGAGCTGAAATTTTTTATCTGTGTGTCAAAGATCTTTCACATGTGTTCATAGGAATATATAACATTTGCATCATTCTTACAGGATGAGAGAGAGATCATCTAATTAACAAGTTTCCAAAATGGCACATTAGACTTCTTCACCTTCAACTAAAGACAACCTGACGAGGAGTGAAGTACATTCCATCTATATCTCATTTGTCTCTCTCTAGCCATTTGTCTCTCTCTATAGTCCATTCATATAACTTCTGCTTTTTATACCTAAGCATACTCAGCTCAGGTACAACTGTTCAGGCAAAGTGATGTCATGAAGGTATGACAAAGACTGTTATATTTGGCATAATTTGGAAAAAAAAATATACATTGACAAAAATACCATAGAAATAGCATAAATGCAAAAGGCACAGTCAAGTGACTTGTTGCTTCTCTGAAATAAAGGTAGACAAAATTTACCAAGAGCAATTTGCTGTGCCAGAAATTACATGCTTACATTTATTTGTGGCAGATTATTGCTAAGGAAATGAATCCTCAATATCCTAAACACGTTCCTGACCTGTACATTGCAAAGTTATTTCTGCCTTTTGATTTATAACCTGCAAAATGCCTACAATCCTAACAAATGAGAACACATTGCATCCTGGAACCCATTGCAAATCTTCTTTTGTCTTTCTTCCTTTAGAAGTTATTTACACTAAGTTAGCCTTGAAATTAGTTAATCTTCTTTTGGAGAATATTCTGGTCCATGACTCAGACACTATCAATAAGAACTAGCACCTCTAGAATACCAGGACCCTATCCAGTCATGGATGGCAGTCTAGCTGGAAACAATATGGGAGATGGTGAGGATTTCCAAGCCGTAGCATTTTTTCCACAAGGAAGAGTGATGGACTCTAAAAAATTGCTTAATCAAGCCTATGTCTTGTATTTGGTTCCAGAAACTTCATAGCAAACTCACAGAAAACAAATTATTGTTGTAAAATAGCCCTTAGTTTTATAATTGTGTACAGTATAATTTAAGAGCGTGAGATTTTTAATGTGAAAAGTTTCTAATCTGAAACTTCCTGGCTAGGGACAGAAGTCATACATAAACCAGTTTAAGTGATCAGAAACCAGTTCAAACCTGTAACACAGCAGAAGTTCAGTGTACTTAAACTGCTTTCAAAATGGCCAAAACTGGTTTAAGATAAACCTGGTTGGATGTAGTCTCACACTTCTTTATGGAAATTCTGTCCCAGAACCCTATGACAAGAACAGGAAATCATTTGTTTCTAAAAATGACCGGAGTGAGTGCATCAGTGTTTGAATGCCCAGTGTGAGACATCCAGGAGCACTGATATGGAAGCCAATGCAAAATGAGAGTGCTCAGCATTCTCCAGGACTTGCCAATATATATCTGAGCTGGGCACAAAATGAGCTTTCTATCAGTGTACATTTATGCATACCAATCACCACTAGCTGAAAATCACTATATTCAATTTTTCCGATGCATTATTTCAGAATGGCTAATATCAAGGACTGTATCCTAGATGCTGTTGACTTATTTTAGGGCCCAAATTTGCCACCCTGGCACATGCAGTGCAAGGCATGTTTCTGTGTGTATATGGGGCAGCAGAACTAAGGCTTTAGATATTATGACTTTTAACCTGATCCAGGTTATTTTATTCATTTTGGAATAGCTGTTTTTTTAATGAAAGAACACATACTGTAGTACTATCAATAGTAACAGCTGCAGAAAAAATATGGCTGTTGTCGTTCTTAGATTAAAATACATTTGTAGCTTTGGTGGGGGGTGGAGTGGGGGGGAGAGGGGAAGGAAGGATTATTACCCCAAAACTGGTAAAACAATTCCAGCCACTATAAGATCTTAAAAAAACAGACATCTTCTAAAACTGCTTTACGAGTGCACATGGTGAAACTGCAGCAGATATTACTGTTTGTGAATAAAATGGAAATTAGTGCTTTTGTGTTCACCTGTAAGTTTTTCTCTAAAGCAAGTGATTGCATTTGAAACCTGCAATTCTCAACAAAAAGAGAAAAGTTCAGTGCTGATTGCTGGATATTTGGACCTCCCAGTGCAAACATTAACTGGCTGAGAGGCACTCTGGAATGTAATGAAGGAAACAATACTGGGAAAGGAGCCAAAAGCAGAAACACTGGCGCCTGGAACCTAGGGATTTGCCTCCTAGTAATAGGAGCTGAACGAAGCCCAGCACTTCTGTTAGGCTGGAAATGACATACTGTGATCCTTGACTTAGCCAAAGGGATTTTAAATGGAGGAAAGAGCTGGCAAGACAAAATCTCCTGCACTTTTCACAGTGTTTTCTAAAACAAGCAAAGGAAATAAGGAGAAAAGACTGAAGTCTATTACATTTGATCCAGTTAAGTCAAGAGTGGAAGCTTTTTAACTGCTGTTATTATTTTTTTGTACTTTCTCATCATGTCACACCACCCAGAAAGCACAGACATAAAGCAGAAACTTGAAACTGCTTTCGTTTGAGAAGAAGGGCACCCCAACATTGCATTATTGACAGGAGGTCTGAAAAAACTGACAGCTGCAGAAATTGTACAGTTGAAGTTCAATTCCCAGGAGCAGGAACAATATACTGATGGTATTAATTCCGTTTGGAATTGTTAAAATAAGAAAAGGTTATGGGCTGAGGAAGGACCTGAGATTTTTTTTCTTGTAACAAAGGCGAACCTTCCTTCTTCCCTGGTGTCCTTGGGCTGTCATCTCCAACCTTTAGAAACTGTATCTGATTATCCATGTGGCAATTAATCATAATTAAGCAGGCTTGAGATTTGGAAAGGTACAAAGAAGGTGGCTATAGATCTGGCTTTTGTCCTGAGTAACCTCTTTTTTTCTTTTTGGCTGCTGAACCTCTTGTTTGGAGCCATAAGAAGGAAACTAACAACAAAAGAAAAAGAAAAGAAAGAGAGAGACAGAGAGAGAGATTTTTTTAAGATCACAGCCACAAGCATGCTAGTTGTTCATTTCTTTCTCTTTTGGACATTACTAGCTAAGTTCCAGAAAACTTGGAATCAGTTAGTTTCCAAGAGGAAGCTAGGTAACAAATTACCTTTCTAATGCCAAGTGATTTGGATCCATTCTTACAAACCAGATTTTTCCAATTTATTACAGAAAAACATTCAATCATTATAAGCTGGCATCACTATCTGGGGCACATGAAATAGCATTCTACCCACTCCACCCACATCCAGTTTTTAAAGGCTTAGTAAGCTCAGAATTTCTTCCTATTAAATGTTTTATATATTTATAATTAAAATATGGGCTGGCATTAGAATCATTTTACCAGATGTAACCTGACACAAGGCTTTCTCTACCCTGGGTCAGGCTAGAAACAATGGGTCCTTTAACTCCTGCATTCTGCTCAGATTTCTGTTTGCACATGGGTCCAATTTGTCCCATTTATGATTAGGTTTAAGTAAGTTGATGTGCTATTTATTTAGGAGAATTGCCATTTCAGACTATTACCATATTCCCCTATAATATACATTACAGTGTGGTCTGTGCCTGTACTGTCCATTATTGGGTTATTACAGTACAAAATATGGTCCCAATTCACCAAAACTACAACAACTAACTTGATACAGACATTAAGTGATTTATTACAGATTTTACATTGGAGTTAATGTGCATACTGCACACATAAGTCAACGCCTACCCTCTCCCCTCCTCCCTGCGCCCCCCAAAGAAAAAAACCAACAAAACCCTAAAGGCTTACAGGACCATGTGGTGGCAAGTGAAAGGATTTTAAATGCCTATGTAATTGATTTAAACTTCAAGTATGTATGAAAGGACAATTCCCGCTACCCTTATGGACTGATTTCAAAGGGACTACTGCTGGAATTAGGTGCCATTCAACATGAGTAAGGGTGGCAGAATCGCACTTATGTTTGGGAGATCTTGGAAACACCTCACCAGTGAACATCCTCTTTCTCATTCCAGAAAGCCTAGATACTTAATTTATCTCTGTTACTAATAAAATATACTTGCTTCATCTTTGACATAACACTGAAGCAGGAGTGGGTGTAATTTATAATGATTGGTCTAAAACATATGGCTGTTTCTTAGCACTCCCCCCTTCCCTGACACAAAATCCTACCCCTCATTCAAATGAACACATTTATTTAAAACCAAAAAATACAGTTTAGTAGCTCTTCAGCTCCCCCCAGCTGTGGAATTCTATCCGGATCTCTTGACTTCCCTGCAGCTTGCATATCATAGTCACAGATATTTTCCACGCATAGCCAACTGCCCTGCTAACTCCAGCTGACTACTCTAGTGCGTGAGCAACAAGCAAATGGCAACTAAACTGAAAGATCTTAGAGTGACTTTGACCAACAGTTTGAACTGTATTTAAGCATTTCATTGCAGTTTTAGCAAGCAACTATTTCTTTCTTCTTTTTTTCTTTTTTTTTTTCTTTCTTTCTTTTCTTTTTATTTTTTACTCATACATGAAACACATAATCAGCAGCTGGAATTCACATAATAATAAATTAATAACCACAATTCGGATGCATTCCAAAAGCTACAATAAAATGGTGGCAAAGGAGAAAACAGCTGCATCTCCTACGCCATCTCTCCCTGGAACACGCAGCTTCCTCTTTCTGAGATGTAATTAAATAACTGGTCACAGTTTCTTCAGCTGAGACATAGCTAAAAAGTTCCAAAATATCTTTCTAAAAACATTTTTGCAAATAGCTTTGTTATGAAATGGAAGTCTTTAAAAAAAAACCCTTTTTTGGGCGAATTAAATTTATTGTACTTTATGTTTGCAATTTTTTCTGTGCTATTTTGTAGGTGGGTTGACTAAGTATCAGAGAACAGGTTGGCTCTGTGAACTAGCGTGGTGACCACAAAATGCTTATGGAGTGTGCTCTAGAAACTTATACCTATACCTGTAATTAGCCATAAGAGCTCCAAGTATTCTGCAGTACTTGAAGAAAAACTAAGTCAGTAGGTAAGTAAGTATCCTTAGTTATTTGAGTAGAATATGTCCTGAAGTGGTACCTTTTAGGAAAAAAAGGATAGGCGGAAGCACAAAAAGATATAAGTAGTGATGCTTCAGAAGCAAATGGCAGGGTAATAAAGAAAATTGCTTTCTCAGTTCCAATGCACTGCCAATACAGCAGCCACCTGCAAGGCCATGCAGCACTCCTACTAGGAGTTATCATGATAGCAAATATGGGGGTATACTGTTTTTGCGCTACGGTGGTATTAGTGCATTCCAGATTGGCTACTGAAAATTTCTCAGCTACGTCCCTCAGGCTTTTGTAGATGCTTCCTGCCTTCCCTTAAGGTACCTGGTACATATTTTTGTGGCGCTTGTTATCTTTCTATGGATTAGTAGGCCCTTTTTTGGAAAGTCTTCCTTCTCAACCATCTGGCAAAGCCACGCCTATATAGTTATGTTTACGTTAGTATGTAAGCCCATCTTGGCAACATCTCGCCAGTATATTATACTGTGCCCCCAAAGTGGTAAAGGGATGAAGTTAATGTTAAACAATCTGGATCTATGTTACTACTGCACAGGCCGGGCCATTTGCTCCTTTTCATAGAGAAACTCCCCATATTTATCAGGCCAGCTCCTCAAAAACCATCCCCCAAAGAGCACACTGTTTTTTTCCAGCTTTTGCCTTAAAACTCCACCTTTGGAAAGGGGAGTAGAAGTTACTCCTGGCTGAAGCAGCAGCAATGTGCCTCTAGACTTCTACATGAAAATCCATTCAGTCCTCAGAGAGCAAGCATATTCTGTAAATCAGTAACTCTCCCGGTCTGTGATCCCGGATTCTGCTCATTTAGTTTGGGTTTTCAGCTGGATAACACAAAGACATCTCTGGCAAAACACTGGCCCCAAACACTGTAGCCTAAAGCCATACCACCTCAGTCATACTGTGATCTTGTCTGATTTCATAAATTAAACAGGCACGAGCCTGATCAGGACTCGGATGTTAGACCACCAAGGCTATCACAAGTGCAGCAGGACACGGTAAAGCCAGTCAGTGACATTCTTCCCTCTGAATCACTTCTGAAGAAATGTCTTGCTGAAGAAATATAGTATCATGCTAATCACTCTTGGCGAGTGATTCTGATCTTAAAAGACACCCCTGTAACTCTTGAGTAACCCTCCTGAGTCACCTATTAGTGGCTTTGGTTTAGTAAAGAGATATACATATGTGGCTGAGAGCAGAATTTGGTCCACAGCTATAATATTATCCCACTTTATTTTTCAAAAAGCAGAGGGTAAGAGGACCACATTTAGACTTAGTTATTTAATTCTACCTGTCTACATTCTTCAAAAGGAAACACCATTCTTTGTTTTTATTTCTAAGCATTATTGTGTATTGTTGGGGTTGGTGGTGATTTCTGCCACAGAATTTGGCTCTATCTGAACAGTGACTGCATAAATTCTACAGAAAACTTTGGACAGCAATTTTAGAGCCCTACATGGTTTTCTATCAAGCATGTATTGGGGCATTTTTACCTTATCTAAGAGGAAAGAATGCCACCTACTGAGACACCAATACTAATCCCACACACTAGTATACAGCTGCTGTCTTAGTAGTTGTATGCTTATTTTTTTGGCTTGAGCTAAGATTACTTCAGCTAGTAACTCTGGAGGCAGAGACTTCCACATATTGATTGTCCTCTTACAGACCCCCTCTTTACAGGTTTACCCTGTCTAACTGGATCACTGGAAACAAAAAAAAAAGGACTCAACAATTGCTCCATAAAATATTTGGCATTAGAGGAAAGGACTTAATCAAGATATTCATAAACCTATTGGTAGTCTATACAGAAGCATGCAAGTGGCAATTAGCCTGCATCTAGCATGTCACTTGCTTCCCTCTCAAATGCCACTCATTTGTGCGATGTGGGATGCTTTGAGGACTTTAGCAGACTCACTGTATTTAGCAGCAGAAATGTGGAAGCCTTTTTGGTCATTCAAACAACCAGAGATCTCAGAACTTGGCCTATTTCTGAATTCCTATTTGTCTTCTTTAGTATTTCTGCCTCATCCTTGTCACTATCAGCAGTGCTGGAGCTTTGAAATGCCTACATCCACATTAGTTTAGGATTCCTTCCAGGTCATTTGGAATTCAAGTTTGGAACTTGATCCAGACAGAGAGCCACATAATGTAGAGCTATGAGAACTTGGGAAAACCTGCCTGGCAAGCTACCTCACTTTTTTTTTCTCCCCTTGGTTTTAAAAAAATCATATATTTTTTTTTAAGTCCCTAAATTGACCAAGCTTGTGACTCTTGCCTGAGTTTGATTCAAGTCAATAGGGAATTTTATACTGAAGAAGGGAAAAAAATCAGGGCAGCAAGAAAAAACATGTTGTTTTTTTAATTATGCTGTGGACTTTTCTCTAATGGATTCCCCCTCCCAGCCCACTCTGGGCATAGCAACTGGCATGCGTTGTGTTCTGCAGATGGATCTGAAGTGGCACACATTCAGCCTTACATAGCTGGCACACAGATGTTTGAGTCTGTGCTTGCCAGCTAGACTGATTTTGGGGGAGATCACATACACTTGCTGTATGGAAAACCAGAGGGGAGAAGTCTACTGGCACTAGCAATCCTACATAGCAGGCTCAGGGCCCTAGCTACAGAGACTATACTCATTTCATGTGCCTCTTCCAAGATGGCAGTGGGCTCACTGCCTCAGGAGAAGCTTGTGCTTTATACTCCTTGTAAATTTTATCTGTTTAATTTTGTCTGTATAGCATTCCTCACAACAGGCAAGAGACAAAACTCAGGAGTAGTCAACACCAAGAGGATTCTTAATGTTGAGCAATGGCCAGCCTGACTCTTTAGCTCACAGAGGGCCTGAGGTTTGCCCGTGGCTCCTTTTGAACACAACTGAAGCAGAGGGTGCTTAGCAGCTTATTGGATCAGCCTCAGACTGAAAAACACACTTGTGCTCCAGCACTGCCTCATAGGCTTTGTCCAAGTCCTGACCCATTGCTGACTACTTTTCTTTTTTGCTCATTATTTTTTTAGACTTAAATGCTTTCTGAGGACCACTCTGCTACTAGCAGAATTATATTAGCTGTTGCTATGTTTAAGCAAGGCTATTTCTAGTGAGAATCTAACATTTTCCCTGATCATAATGGACTGAGGAGGCTGAACTCAGGGTAATGATCCAAAGACCCTGGGGCCCATGTCTGGATAACTTGCATTTTGAGAAAGCAGAAAGGCAGGGTTTTTGTAGGAAAAGCAATTAGCAAGAAGCTATAAGCGCCATCAAATTTCCAATGTGCTTTTTATACCACTTTTTGTCACCTGATCAAGCATCCAACATATTCTACTTCTCCAGGCTTTGAATCAGAAACTTCAATGTGGAATTTCCCTGAGGGCTATCTGAGCTGATGGGCCTACCTGTTGAGGGAATATATGAGAGATTACATCCTGCCATTCTGCTTGGACTGTCTCACTTGTTCTAGGCTGGTCTCCTGACACTTTGAAGGCCATTGTAGCAAGCCTTCAAAGAAGAGCATTTAAATTGTTTCTCTAGTGTAATGCCAGGGACTACACTCAACCATCTGCCTAGGTCCCAAAGCCAAGCAGAGCAAAGGAACTGTCTCCCTTTTTCCTTCATTTTTCCATGCTGAGTGTTAGAAAGGAGGAAGTCAAAATTTGGCCCACAGTCCTGAACATCTTTCCGAGATGCAACACAGGATCTACCACTACTACTGGCACCACAATATGTAATGCATATTGCAAAACTGTGTTATATTTACCATAGCTATTGTTCTCTGGAAAGAAAGGATGAATATTAATCTACTGCAGTAATCTCACTAATTCAGCTCAGCAGAGTGAGCATCTCAGAGTAGCTCTGCCTTTTATAGGTTTTTATTTATCAGACATAAAATACAGCCTTGGCTATAACAATTGCTGAATCAAGGTAGAAAAGGGGACACATATAGCAAATCAATATTTAGAACTATTGAGAATAGATTTTTTTTACTCACATGCATAATCATTACATGCTCTTCTTCAGCAAGGGTTCTTCTGCTGAGCAGAGGGATATCAGTGCAGTTCCAGGCTTGGGGCAGACACAGGTTGCCCGGCAGAGGCAACTGCTGTAGTACCAATTGCAATGGAACAATTAACCACCACTGCTGTCATTGTTATTTTTGTACCCCCCATCTTACACCTTCCCCCCACAAAGGTAGTACCTGGGGCTGCTAGCCCAGTTGTTCCCCTCCTCATTTATGATACTGCTGCTGAGCAGTTCCTAAACATGAATCCCATTGGGCACCTGAACAGAGAGAAAAGTAGACAAATAACACCTGGCGAATGGTCAATTGATTGCAGCTGGTCATTTGATTGCGGCAAATGAAAAAGCTGACCTCTTTAATGAATTTTTTGCCTCTATATTCCTGAATAGGGACCAGGACATCTTCCCCACTAGAACTGCGGGTGGACCCAGGGGAGGCACCACCATACCTAGAGTCAGGGATGACCTAGTTAGGGAACTTTTGGAAGGGCTTGATGTGTTTTAATCAGTAGTTCCAGATGCTCTTCACCCGAGGGTGCTGAGGGAATTGGCGGAGATCATAGTGAGGCCCTTGGCAGGGGCACTTGTGGGGCACTGGCCAGGTACCAGAGGATTGGAAAAGGGCCAAAGTGGTCCCCATTTACAAGAAGGGGAGAAAGGAGGACCCTGGCAATTATAGGCCAGTTAGTCTTACCTCGGCCCTTGGGAAGACTTTGAGAAAATTATCAAGGAGCACATCTGCAAGGGCCCAGCAGGGGAGGTGATGCTGAGGGGCAACCAACGTGGATTCATTGAGGGCAGCTCCTGCCTGACTAACTTGGTTTCTTTTTATGATCAGGTCACAAAGTCCCTGGAAGAGGGTGTCAGAGTGGATGTCATCTTCCTGGACTTTAAGAAGGCCTTTGACATGGTTTCCTACCACATTCTCTTAAAAACATTTGGTGACTGCAGCATTGATGCCCACACAGTCAGATGGGTGGCAAATTGGTTAAATGGTCACACCCAGAGAGTGGTGGTGAATGGGTTGTTTTTGACCTGGAGGAATGTGAGCAGCGGAGTCCTCCAGGGGTCGGTCCTGGAGCCTGTACTGTTCAACATCTTTATCAGCAATCTGGATGTGGGTATGGAAAGCATGCTGTTCAGATTCACTGATGACACTGAGATGTGGGGTGAGGTGGGCACGCTGGAGGGGAGGAACAGGTAGACTAGATAGGTTACAGAGGTGGGTAGATGAGAATAGGATGGAATTCAATGCAGACAAGTACAAGGTGCTGCATCTAGGGAGAAGGAACCAACAACATACCTATAGGCTGGAGAACACCCTTCTTGTCAACACGGAGGCAGAAAGGGATCTTGGAGTCATTGTTGACTCCAGAATGAACATGAGCCACCAATGTGAGGAAGCGGTCAGTAAGGCCAACTGCGCCTTGTGATGCATCTACAGATGAGGGGCCAGAGGAGAGCCACTTGTATGGTCCAGGGGCAGCGGGATAGGCCCTACAAAGAGAGTCTAAAGGGCCTGAAACTATTCAGCCTCCACAAGAGAAGGCTGAGAGGGGATCTGGTGGCCATTTACAAACTTACCAGGGGGGACCAGCGAAAATTGGGGACCACCCGGGGTTACCAGGAATACAGCCACAAATTGTTAGAGAGAAGGTTCAGGCTGGACATCAGGAGACATTACTTTACAGTTAGGGCTGCCAGGCTCTGGAATGGTCTCCCAAGTGAGGTGGTGCTCTCTCCTACCTTGGGGGTCTTCAAGAGGAAGCTGGACAGATATTTGACTGGGGTGATATGACCCCAGCACTTGTTCCTGCCCGGGTCAGGGGTTGGACCGGATGATGTGGTTCCATTCCTTCTGACCCTAAGCACTATGATACTATGATACTTTGTGGGCTTTTTAGTGAGCAAGTATTTTTTCTGGAGGCAGATTCCTGTCAAAACCTAGTACCCAGAATCTAAGTTTCCATGTTAAATAAAATAATCTAATTTTCCTTGTGAATGCAAAGACAGCTGTTGAAACACAAATAGACTAAAATTTTTCCATTGCTGTCTGCTGATTGTGCAAAATGATAGCGAGGAAAGAGTCAAATTAATCCCATCAGTCTTGATGAGCTGTTGACCCTGAAGACTATTGATGATTTTAAATGCCATCATCATTAGATATTTCACTGATGATCAAAGAGTTCAAGAAAGGAAGGCACAATCACATCAAAGTTCTGCAGTGAGTGATGTTTCAGATTTTTCTTTCAGTTGGGTATTTCTCTTTCAGTATGTGAGAATACCACTATATGTTTTCCATGTTGAGATAAAAAAGTCACAGTCATCTATTTTTGATTCAGTTCATATCATTCAGGGATGAAATAAGCACTAAACTCAAACCCAATTTCAACCAAGACATTTTAGTTTAATTCATGTCATTGGCAATTCTTCCCTGGGTGCCTTTGCTCTTCTTTAAGCCAGGACTGGAAATTGGTAAGACAAAATACTATTTGAAAGTCTATTGCAGTAGCATCCCAACCAGGAAACTAAACCATGCCCTTGTAACTTGGAGTCAGAATGAGAGGTGGAACAAAGCCAAGCCTATATGGGCAGTCAGAAATATCCAGCTACTCAAGGCAAGATGGCTGAGTTGGCAGGAATGGTGGGTAGGAGGAACACTATTATGCCTTTAAAAGAATCATAGAAAAGTAGGATAAGAAGGGACCTCAGAAATCCTCTAGTCCAAGCTATTGCTCAAGGCAGAATTGCTCCTGTGAAGTGTTTGTCTCACCTGCTCTTAAAAACTTGTAAGGATGGAGATCTACCATCTCTCTAAGGAGCCTGTTCCAATGGCTTAACTACACTTATAAAGTTATTTCTTATATCAAACTTATATTTTCCTTGCTGCAATTTGTCCTGCCCTTTTCCTCTCCTGTGGGAATGGTCTTTAACTGCTCCCTTTTAAATATTTCAAGTATTTGAAAATTGTTATCAAATTCCTTGTTAGTCTTCTGTTCTCCAGACCAAATAATCCCATTTTTTCTGCAGGACAAGCCCCTGCATGTTGTGTGGATGGAGATGTATGTAGGAAATAAGAATTGCAACTAGCATCTTCTCCCCCTGTTCCCTGCTACTGCTACCTATCACACTCTCAAAAGCTGATTCAGGAATCATATTGTGCTCTGTACACCCATTGGGGTTAGGGAAGGAAATCTGTAACTCCTTTCCCTTTAAGGGCAGCCACACAACAGAAAGGAAGGTTTAGCTCCAAGGTTCAGTGCAGGTGATTCAGATAAATAATAAAACATCTGGGTAGTTGTTTGAACCAAACTCAGACTCTGAAATATTTCAAGGTTTGTCCACTGGTAAAACACAGCACTTCTTTTCTCTCTGGTGATTTTTCATTTACTTTGTGTTTAGCCTTGTCTTGAACCACTTAGCTTTGCTCCAGGCACAAAATCAAGTGACTCTCTTCTGTTTTCTTCTTAGCTGATCTCAGATATAACAAATCAAATCCTCAGGAAAATTTAGTGTACAGCATTATCCAGAACTCCAATAGTTTATAAAAATAAAACATAAACTTTAAATGTTAGGGGCAAATACTCTTTCCCTGTCTCTTGGGAAGTCTGTGATTTTTTGTTAAATTAAACATTCATTAGATATAAATATAAAGAGGAACAGATGCACTGGAAATGTATAAAATAATGGGTATATAAAAGTGATAGCTAACAGGTAAGAATTCTAGGAATGGACATGTCTGGTCTAGTATTTAAAAATATGTTACGGTATTGTTTTGGAACCCAGATTTCATGCTCCCAGGAGCCTCTTGAACACTTGCAGAAAAACGACATATTGAAAAGTTCTGCTTAGGGTTTTAATCTACTTTTCGTACAATCTGCTTTCTTGTCCTCCTGAAGCTCTTTTATGTCAATAGGAATCTTTTAATTATTTTCAGTGGGCTCTGGATTAGGCCCTTTAGTTTCTTTGAGACAACCAAGTGTTTAATGCTAATTTGACTCACACAGCCTTAATTCACCCACTCCCTACCCCAAGACAAACTCAGAATGAGAGCAAGACAGATATCTCACTATGAAAGTTAAGCTGGATTGCAGCACCCAACTTGGCTCATGTTTTTGGTAAAACGTGAATTTCCTGTTGGCTCTGTTTTCTGCATTTAGATTTGTTGTAGTCTAACTTCACTCCAAATGTGCTGGGAATGTTCAATGGGAATAAATGGAGTATACAAGTCTTGAGAGCTTGCTTACCTCCTTTGTGACTCTTCTTCGGCAGTCCCACACAGTCAAATGGATGATTGACTTCCATGATTGTCTTATCTGTGTGTCCAAAGATGGCTGATGAGGCCTATTCAGGATCAACAGACTCTACTGCAGCTTAGACATGTGTTTCTGTGTGGGGTGGGTGGTGCTGGATTTTTGATCTGATCTGCAACATGCTGTTTCTGCTGCTCCAGCTTTTACATCTCCTGTTGTTGCTGTGAGTTTTCAAGGTACTGAGATCCCTGCAGCAGACTCTTCCTCCATTTCGGGTGGTCCTGGGCAATAGTTTCCCACTAGTTGACATTGTTGTTTCATTTTTTTAAGTCAACCTTAAGGACATCCCTGGAGTGCTTTCTCTGTCCTCCTCTTGAGTGTATGCCTTGGCTAAGCCAGGAGAATAAAATTTGCTTTGGGAGTCTCAAGTCAGACATTCAGATGACATGGCCAGCCCAACGAAGTTGATGTCAGATGATCATTGCTTCAGTACTCATGATGTTTGTTTGCAGGAGGACACTAATATTGATGTGTCTGTCTTTCCACTGGATTAGGAGGATCTTCCGCAGGCAGCATTGATGGTACTTCTCCAACAACTTTAGATGTTTCCTGTACATTGTCTATGTCTCAGCTCTGCAGCAAGGTGGGGATCACAACTGCTTGATAAAACATGAGTTTGGTTTTGGATCTGGTGTTGTGATCTTCACACATTAATTTCTTCAGGTGTCCAAAGGCTGCATTTGCACATTTGAGGTGAAGTTGGATTTCTTTGTCTATGTCAGCCTTCTCCGAGAAATGACTTTGGAGGTATGGGAAATACTCAGTGCTCTCCAGAGTCTCACTGTGGATCTGGATTACTGGAGCTGGGAACTGTTCATTAGGAGTTTGTTGGTGGAGAACCTTAGTCTTCTGAATGTGAAACATCAGTCTCATTTTCTTGTATGCCTTGGTAAAGATGCTGACGATTACCTGAAGGTCTGTTTCCAAGTGAGTGCACACTACAGCATCCTTAGTGTACTGCAGCTCAATGATTGAGGTTTTGGCTTGGTTTTGGCTTGGATTTGGCTGAGGTTAAACAGCTTACCATCTATTTGCTAGTTTAGCTCCACTCAGGCTGGAAGCTTGGTGGTCAGATGTAGCATTGCAGCAAAGAATATTGAGAACAGTGTTGGAGCAATGCCACAGCCTTGCTTAACTCCCATTTTAACCTCAAAGGGATCCATGAGAGAGCCATTACTGAGAACCAACACTTGCATACTGTCTTGGGGCAGGCAGAGAATGGTGCCAAATTTGGGTGGGCATCTGTGTTTCAGAAGGATCCACAACACTTCTCGGCTGACAGAGTTGAACGCTTTCATGAGGTCAAAGAATGCCGTCTAGAGAAGCTTATGTTGTTTCTGGCATTTCTCCTGCAGCTGGCAGGCTGTGAAGATCATGTCAAGTTGTGCCTCTTGATGCTCTAAACCCACACTGAGATTCTGGGAGGAGCTCTTCAGCAAGTGGAAGGAGATGGTTCAGGAGGCTTCTAGAAGTGTTCTTTCCTGTAGTGAACAGCAAGGCAATCCTTCTGTAGTTTCCAGCATCAGACTTGTATCCCTTCTTGAAGATTGTCACAATCATGGCATCCCTCAGGTTGTCTGTGATTTCCTCATCTTTCCAGGTCCTTAAGATGAGGGCATGAAGCTATGATGTGAGCTCCTCTCCTCCCTGTTTGAAGGTTTCAGCAGGGATTCCATCCGGTCCAGACGCCTTGTTGTTCTTCATCTGCTTGATGGCTTTCCTTACCTCGTCAAGAGTATGTAATTATAGGAAATCTCTGTGTAATTACACAATCACTGTGTGTAATTATAGGAAACTCTAGCAGCTTGCTGGTTTCAGACTTAACTCCTGTGTGGCAGCCCTAGAAAACTACCATCGCTACACTTCACATTTTTACCCTCACAGTTTAATGAAATAACAGCTCTAAGTGTCATCATGTAAGACAAAACCTATTGGGCCAGACTCACAGCTGGGGTAAGTTAGCACAGCTTCAGCTGCAAGCTGGCAGGGGTGAGGTAGCTGAGCAGTAGCTCAAAGGTGTGAGTTTAAGACCTGCACCAGACTCTCCCTCCCCCTAGTCAACCTAATTGTAAATTGGGCCTGGTCATTCAGGCAGGGCAGAGAGTGGTTGCTGGATGTGATTCTTTCCAGTCTGGCTGTAGAGGCTGCTAGGCTCAGGAGGACCTTTGAAGGTCTAGGCTTCTCTTTAGTTTTTCAAATGTTGATGAAATCTGTGATAATTCCTAATCCCACTGGTTCTGTAACAGGGATAAAACAGTGCAAAATACTTACTCTTCCAAATCCTCATTTTTAGTCTGTGTATCCTATACTCATGGATCAGACAGTGGCATTATTTATGTCCTCCTGAGTGCCTGAACTGTGCCAGATTAACAGTGCCTTCCTTACAGTGATCTTGCAGTACAGAAGAGTAGAGGACACTTCAAAATGGTGGTGGGGGTGCTTTAACTAAAGCTCGTTTGACAAGCATTTAGTTAAAGTGCCTCTGCCACCATTTTGAAATGTGGGGACGCTGAATACATGTGACATGGAGGCCGCTGGAGTAGGCTAATTAGTGCTTTCCAGCAGCCTCACAGCAGACTTGATTTATCGAATCTGCTCTGGCATGGGCTAGTTAGCACACGACTCATGCTGTATCTGCCTGAGATAGGTGCTTTCCTGGAAGAAGTAAGGTGCTCCTCCACGTTGCCACCTTCTGCTGACAGTAGCAATAAGACAAGCGCGACCAGTTAGAGCATATGGAATTCCAAATGTAGAATACCTCTACCCCCAAAAGCTAAAAGTCTAGGAAAGAGAGCCACACACGGCTGTGCAAAATTCAACCACCAAAATAAACAAGGAAAATGCATTGGAAAATCCAGGGGAAGGAATGTGAGAATGAAGGAGAAAGACATAGCAGTAAGGTGATGGCTGGCCCCCTCATCTGTTCATTCTTAGCCTTTCTCAAGTAAATTCAATTTTTGTTAAATGACTGTTGATGGCTGGATCTACCCAGAGCTCTAACTATGTTTCCTTCCCCAAAAATCCAAAGAAAAATGGGAATATGCAGCAGTTCCATCATGGCAAAACACATTACTTCTGGGAAAGTGATAGTCTTGGAGGCCCTCCTTTAAATCTATTCAGACTGCACTCTTAGCTTTAATATTGAATTTGTTCAGGTCCTTTTGAGCAAAAAAGGGAAGAATTAATGCTACTCAATAAGCTGCTATTTTGCCTCACTATTAATAAAATGCATGTTAGATGTCTACAGACTTGTGTGGTAGAGCATTATTTTAGTTTATATTTTGATAAAGACAGTGTTAAGTCATGGGATAAGATTTTTTTCATTCACATAATCAAAAAAGCTGGTATTCCTAGTGATATTTAATATAGCTATCTCTTCTTTTAGTGTATACATTGAAGTATGCTGCATCTTAAACAAAATCAGCTTTGATTGTTAATTTAACCTCCTACATATGAGTATACACTCTCATTTTCTATTATCTATTTTTATTCTCACTGGGGGTTAGGTAAGCAACTAACAGTATTTCCAGCTGTCCTTTTCGCCTCAGTATTTGAAAACTATGTGGACCACAAAGAACATAATTACAAAAACAAATTGCTAGTACAACTATTTTGTTAATAAGCAGGGACCTGTTGTAAGCTCTGAAACTAAGAAAGACCTTTTCAGTCTTCGGTTTTTATTAAACTGTGGTTGCAAAGAGTAGATGTTATTGCTTTGTTTTGCTTTTTAAAGGCTACAGGTTACCTGAAGTAATTTGTATATAACTTTTTTCTCTGTAAGGCCAAATCGTTTCTCTCAAAGGGAAACATTACATACTGAGGGTCACTCCACAAATGTTTTGCATTAGTGCAAAAATTGCATTCATGTACTAAGATGTTTAAGCACCTAAGGAGTTGTCGCCAACCATCTGCACTGCTGGTAGCACTAAATCACTCAGTTGCATACGCAAAGCCAATGTAATTTATCTGTCAGGTAGTATTTCACTTAAACATATTTCTGTAAAAAACGGAATACTAAAAGGCACCCACTTTCCTTTTTGACATTTTCCATTACTACATGAGTAAAATTGTATTTTTAATGGAGCAAGAAACTCTTTATGCATTGAGGCTTTTGCATAGGAGGAGAGGTTTCAATTTGCATTATGTAAATAGCCAATAATCAGTGTGTGAAAAAAACAAGATTCTTATTTTCTTATAGCACTTCCCCTAGCTCTTCTCTAAAGTATACATGGAGTAAGAATGCTATGGGAAGAGCAGGTGAGACTTTCATTTGCAATTCCATGACACCATACGAGCATATTATCTAAAATGAAATACTTAGAATCCAAGGTAGTGTTTCATAGCTTTATACAAAAAGAAGGGAGAGCTTTATGAAGCTTGAGTTTAATCTTTGACTCAAATTTATGCTATGAAACCTGCTAGGTATTCATATATGTGTACTAAGTTTTTGCCAGTCTCAATAATAGGTAAGGCTTATGTTTTAGGCAGAGTATGGCATGAGCATATCAACCTCACAAATATGTGGTCTCAGTTGCTTACACAGAAAAACTGAGTTGGAGTTGAATGGGAAAATAACCTTAGTTTGTGCTGTTCCTCACATTATGTAATGCATGGTGCTAATAATAATAAAAAAGTAATCAATAAACAAACTAAGCAGCCATAAGCTGCTGCATTTAATATAAGAAGCTAAGCTTCCTATATGATTTTTCCAGATTCTGGATCTGATTAATGACATACCACTTTGGCTGAATTTATGTTCAGGGAAAGTGCAGAGTGTACTTCCTTCACAAACAGAAACAATATGTGCCGGCTTCTTCTCTTACCTGTACCATATGCCAAAGGGATGAAGAGGAATAACAGGGAAACAGAACTTGGCTTGTGACACAGAACTAGCAAACGCTAGGGTTTTTGCGAGTATATATTCACCACAGGAAATCTTTCCAGTCTAGTCAAAGGTCAGTGCCTGATTCTGATCATACTTATATATCTAGAGCTATGTAGGAAATGGTTTTCACATGCATTGAAAATGTTGAATGTTTTAGAAATGTTCCTGTTTCACATTGGGACAATTTCATGAGAAAACAGAAGAAAAACAAGCTCACTACCCCCAGATAGTACTGAGTAGGGACACTCATTTCAAATCTGAAAGACCAAGGTGTGGGTTCCTTCTTTGCCCATCTTAGACTAAAGATTTGAACTTTCACCTACCATATTATAGATGAGCATCCTAATCAGCAAACTATTGGATATCCAGGTTGAGTCCCTCTCACACATTTTTACTGGAAAGTATTCACTTTGGATAAATAATGAAATATTTATCAGGCCAAAAATCACTAGTCCTATGGCTAATGCTCTCATTTCAGATGTAAAGAAATGGCAAAACAGGTAAATGCCCTGACTACTGCCTCTTCTCTACTCTGGGGTGGGTGCATTTCTTATACTGGTATAGACCAGAAATGCTATACTGGAACTGAATTAAAAGACAATGATTCCCAAAACCATCTTGGCTGTGATACAAAACTGTGTTATAAAATTCACAACCATCACTAGACACACCAGTTTTGAACATTTTTTATTTCACTATCATAACATAAACATGACAAAACTCAAGTTGTTTGTGTCTCTGAAGGAATAAAGTAGCCTTACTTGAAAAAGGTTCTTGTTTTTTTATTTTCTTACAACTATTTTGCACCATAATATGGTTGCTACTGTGTTGCGTTGGAATTATGTACATTTGCCACTTAATACGATACCAAGCAGATAACACACCTTTACACTGCAAGTAATTTTTTTACAATGGGCATGTCTGCATGAGATGTTTACTGCAGAGCAGTTTCATTAGTTGCTCAGTAAAGTCTCCAAGTCTACACGTGCAGCCCTATTAGGTCACAGCAAACTAATAAATGTTGCTGTAGGTTAGTACTTATAAAGACAAGTACTAGCCTGCAGTGGTGCTACTTATTGCATGGCAGTGCATGTGTAGACACTAACGGGGCTGGCTGGGGCATGAGGGTGCTTCAGTGTGGCGGATGCCTGCCAGTTAGCCCCGCACTAAAGTACCCTCAAGCCTCAGCCAGCCCCTCCATGGCATGTTGAGCCAGGTCAGAGCAGCCCTGTGTTGGCAGGCTGACCCCCAGGTCCCTGTCAGCTGCAGCTGCTCCAAACCATCATAGTAATAATCATGTAAACTTTCACAATATATCATAAAAACATCTGTTCAGTATTTGTGGGGTGGACCACTGCAGATTTAATAGTTTTATATTGCAACTAGCAAATTGCCTGTCAAGAATGATGGGGGCGGGGGACAGCGGTGAGGACGGAGCCCTGAATCTGGCCCTGCAACCCCTTTCTCCCACCCACACACCAATCCTCATCTGGCCCTGCTCTACTCTCCCCCCCTCCCACCAGTTCAGGTGCAACCCCGCTCCTCCCCCTGCCTCTCCCCCTCCCCCCACCACTTCAGGTCTGACTCCACTCCCCTCCCCACCCCCACTGCTTTGGGTGTGACCCCCACTGGCTTGCCTTCCCCCCCACAGCTTTGGGTGTGACCCCACTTCCCACTCCCCCCTGCCACTTCAGGTCCAACCCTGCTCCCTCGCCTCCTCCTGCCACTTTGGGTCTGGCTCCACTCCCCCCTCCCTGATGTTGCTTTGGATCCATCCCCACTCAACCCCCTCCCTGTCCCACCACTTTGGGTCTGACCCTGCTCCTTCCCCTCCCCCCACTACTTTAGGTCCAGTACTACTCCTCCGTCCCTGTTCCCACTGCTTTGGGTCTCCCCCTGCTGCTTTTGGTACTCCTGGCCCACATCTGCCTGCCTCCCTACTCCCCACCCTCCCTCCCTGCCCTCTGCCTCCCCCTTCCTGTCAGCTGTTCTGGAGGGCAGCAGGGGGGGCACCGCCATTGTAATCCTGCCCCTTTGCCCTCAGGCAGGGAGGTGGGGGGGTAGCCCCACTGCTTGGATGACCAGGCCATGTTCCCCCCCACCAAACTTCCCCAGCAATGGCACAAACTTGTGCTGGCAGAGCCTGGGCCACCCAGCCAGGTGCATATGCAGTTTATCAGAAGCGTTATGGACAGACAGACAAAGACTTTTATTACTTTAGAATACTATAAAACAGGCAAGGATGGAAATAAAAGAGTATACCTAATTAATTGAAACTGCTAACAAAAATAGATAGAGGCAGAACGTAAGTCTTAGTCTGGGGTCTAAACCTGGAACCCCAGCTCCAGACTGTACAGATTTTGGGGGGTAATTTGATAGGATCTGTATTTTGTAACTGAGGTTTCCAAGTAAAATAGACCAAAGTGTATCCCAGTGAATCCAAACTTCCAAGCTTTGAAACTTACCTCTGGTAATGACACAAATAAAATTTGGCCAGAACATGTGCAATACTTTTCTCTGAAAACAATCAAGACCTTAATTGTACATCTAATTGAAAACATATCCCTTCTAACAACTTTCTGCCCTTTAAATATAGGCTGAGGCATGCGCATGTTATTGACACATAGGGGAATACATGCTGCTTACTGAACCTTCCTGTAGCACTTAGGTTTTCCTTGGAGGTCTTACAGTACTGACCAACCTTGTTTGTCTCATGAAACTTGATGAGATAACAGCCCAAGGTGATATGGCTGCAGGCAATATTCTTAGCTTTTTCCTTTTACATTGTTTTCTGGCTGTTTACCTTGCATTGCTTCTTAAAAAAACAAAACAAAACAAAAACTTCTTTGAGTCTGGATACATTAAATGCTACATGTATTTCATATGCAAAAGCATATGGAAGTCAGAGCATGGATGTGCTTGTCCAGCAGCCCATATAGGGAATTCCCTATTCATCCTTAAAACTGAGTCATTCATTAGTATAAGCAGCATTGCCAGGGAAGTATGAGTGACCTTACCGTGCTACAACTAATGCTGCATGTGCCCTATAAACAGGAGCCTCAAATAATAATAATATAAGCCCATATAGTCCCACTGAAAACAGTGGAGTTATAATTTGCAAAATCTGAAGAACTGTTTCAGTTACCAGGACTTTCCTATTTCCTTTTATTGACTTTATTGAAAAGGAAAAACAACCCCAAAACCAATTTTTGTTCATACTATCTCTGATTAAATTAGCAGATTTGTGCTCATTCTGCCACACCAATGGGTCAGGAGATACAATGCAGTATCTCTCATTAATGCAGGTGGGGCCAAAACCACAAAGTTGAATTCACTCTTCCATAAATAAAAGTCATTGTCTGGAACATGATGACATTACTGGAAAGAATTGTCAGTGTGCAGAAAGGTGATGGAGAACACTTAGAATATGCTATCTGCTTTGTCATGTCTCATGGAACAAAATTCTGTACATCAGCCTGATTCTGTGACTTCTTGAAAAGGCCACACAAAAAATGAGAACTGAGGATGGAAGATCCAGCTGAATCATCCCTTTTATGTGTTTGCTGAAGAATAGACATGTAGTTCATAAAAGAGTCTTTTGAACCTCTCATTTCAAAGCATTAGGGGAATAGCAACATGACCTTGATGAAAGAACACCTCTGTACAATAAGAGGTCATACGGATATTGTACCAATATATTTTTAAGATCCATGATTCAAAGGCTCTCTACCCTTTCCCAGGGAGCAAGGCTGACCTAGAACACAACAAAGAACTTTATAGAAAATACTGTCACTGTATGTCAGAAATAATTATTCAGAATGACAAAGTCCATCAACAATAAAGAACACCTAAACACCTAGAAGAATGTGTGAAAAGTACTTCATTTCTGGGAAAACTCAACTGCCAAAAGGAGAAGGTGAAAATAAGGCTAAGAAAAGGCATTCAAGAAGACTGCAGTGGAAGCACTTTAACCTTCAAGTTTTATTTGAAGACCCTGTTCAGGTTGGGAGGAAGTAGAATGCATGTTATCCTTTGTCAGTCAGGGGAAGGGAGGGGAGGGGAAGAGGCTGAGCCTGCCTGCACCTCCTAAGTGCAGCAGGTAGGCTGGAGCTCCCTCATGGCACCCAGCATGCCCTGCAGGCAGGATTTGAATTACACTTTGACTCTTGGTGGGATCTGCAAAAAAAAATTGGGCTGCCCATCATGATGCCCTAATAGAATTGGATACCCTCCTGGTTATGATTTTCAAATCTTACAGGGGTGCTCATGCAGGGGTGTTGTAGCTGGATCTGAAGAGGTCATTGACTCTGTACATGAACTCATTCTGATGCTGCAACTCTCTTTACTCTGTAGTGCATGCAACCTCCTTCAGAGAGCATCTGGCTATCCATAGACCTGATTCTTGGATTTTTGCAGCATGTTTCTGGTCTTGGACAGCTAGTTCAAGTGTCCTGGTACTGTGGTGCAAGCAGTTGCCAGCCTGTCCATTCCAACCCCCCACATTAAGGTTCCCTTTGGTTCTATTGTCACTGGTACCATCTACACACATCTCTCTGGCACTCCGCAGGTGTCTGGCCAACCATTCTGGATCCAGCATCTTCGGCTCCGCAACCAGGCCTCCAGCTCACAAATGTGGAGTCTGCAGACAAGGGAGAGACTGAGAAACCTCTGATGAATCCCCTGTCTGGACCTTTTCCTCTACCCTGGGCTGGAAATCACACAGTTCCTCATGACCTGGTGCTGACCATAGCACAGAACGCCTCCCAGCTTGGAAAACCTGGATGTCTGGGTTCCATCTTCCTGCTGTGGGATCTGGGAGGGCTGTGAAACCCAAAAGTAAGGGACCAGAGACATCAGCCTTTTCCAGATCTCCAGGAGGAGAGGAAGGGAAGGTGTGTGTGCAGGGGGAGGGGGATGGAATTTGCTAGGGAGAATTCTTGTTTCCCATTGTGCCTTAGCTGCAACAGTGCTCATTCATACCTCCTCTGCTACCCAGAGGATTGACAGTGGGGCTCAAAAAAAGCTTTCAGTGTATATTGGGTTCCTTTTAGTATTTATGTTAGGTGGATCTGGATAAAACACAGGACTCTCTCAGAAAAGCAACAAAACCTTGAGGGATGATGTGGCCTGTTGATAATTACCCAGATTTCTGGGACCATTCACTGTAACAAAGACTGATAAGACCCAAAAAACAGTCAAGGGGACTAAGCCTGGCACCTCTGCTTCATTATAGGCCAGTGGCATAGGGGTTGGGGGTGGGAACTTTTTGAGAAATGAGATCAGTGAGGAGCATCAATAAATAGGTATCATCAGTCTTCCATGTGGACAATCATCAAGCCAAGAGCACACTGAATATCAGAGTAGGGAACTATATCCGGGAACTATATCCTTTCCGATGAGCATACACCAATTTACAAAGGAATCACATTACACTGTTCCCTCATTTATAAACATCAGATTCAGAAGGTCAGTAGTAAATTCTCTGCATGGGTAGCTGCCTTTAGACATTTATCCAACATGACATGGGGTTCCAACTTCAAAGTGCTCAGAACCACCACACTAGTCATAGTATATGCCCCAGTAGATTCCTGTGTTCTTGTCTGGTCCAGAAGGTGCACTAAAAAGCTTGACACAGTACTTAACAATGCAGAGAGACTCATAACAGGCTGCACAACTTGCACACATGAAGATGACTCATAACAGGCTGCACTTTTGGAAATTTGACCAAATGACATAAAATGACAAACCCTAACCTCTCCCCTGCTACTAGGCCCATGGAGGCAGGATGGGTACTGTAGCCTGGTGTGTTGCACTAAATTTAGATAAGGGGTTGGATAAATGGAAATGAAATGATCATTCAGACTAATCTGAAGTGAAATCTATTTCTACATTTTATACAAACACTAAATGAGTCCCACACTGGGCAAAACCTTGACAGAAAAACATGTGTCAAACTGAACAGACTGATATCTGGATTCCAGTGCTTCAAAACACCACTGTACAAGATGAACATCTTCGATAGCCCCCTGTGTCAATGTGGTGTCCACGATCAGCACAATACTTAATTGAAATCTGTAATCTTCACAAATGACCAGATGGGGTAGATGGACTCCACAATTTGAGCAATAATACCAGACAGTGGCTCATAGCTGGATGTGGGGAGTGGGGCACCAAGGGGTAGGGGGTAGGGTAGGAAATAGGGCCGGGAATGGGACCAGCCTGGCACTCAGGCAGACCACATAAGGCTGTTCTGCAAGGGGGTAAGGGGATGAGTGGGGTGCTGCAAAGCCCCATGAGTTGCTGGTGGAATATGATGTAACATGCATCATGATGGGATCTAGTACAGATGTTCATTATGGCACTCTATTCTACAGCACTGAAGTCTGATACCACTTCTATCCAGGGTTATCTTAGAGCAGGATCTGCCATCTTTACAGCACTCTATGTGCCCTGAAGATCTGTTCACTTACAGCTGTACAATGCTTTCTTAGCACCTACTGTACAATAAGTGTAACTTCTTGTGAAGGAAATAAAGAAAACCCCATTGAACTTACCACAGGGAGAGATGAGCTGGCACAAGGAGAAACTGCTGCACCAAGGGAGTGGAGGGAGGCCAGAGAGCCGTGCTTCTGAAGCAGCTGCTCCGTGTGACTGGAGCAGCTGCAGCACAGGGGTAGACACTCAGAGGGGCCAGGGGGGCCAAAAAAAAAAAAGAAACAGTGGAGCCCTGAAGAGGGGGATTTAGCCCCAAACACCAGGACTCAGGGTGGGAAGCAGACTGGCAAAATGACTCAAAAAAGCTCTGGTGAGTTGGGAATTGCTGGCTGTGGCTGCACTGCAAGAAAGAGAGTGGTGCAAAGGCTGGAAAGCCCCACCAAAGACAAGATGGCCATGGAGGAGGCAGCTGTAATCGGACTCAGGTCTGTAATTTTTTTTTCTTTTATTATTTATTTTGTTCTCCAGTGGAGACAAAAAAAGTGTTCATCAGAGAGGTATCCAGACAGGCTATGCCTGACCCAACAAGGAAAAAAAAAGAGAGAAAGAGAAACAAAAAGAAAAAGTACAGTTAGTCAAGGGCCAGACATGTGATGCGTGGGCAGTGTCAAAGAAAAACCCTGAGTAAAGGCCACTGCACTGACTGAAGCACAAACCAAGATCTGACATATCTCAGACTCAAGGCAGTAGAAAACTCCAGATGGTATTAATTTTTTGTGTGTCAAGTCTAAGAAGGCAGGCCACACTGAAGAAAATCATGGTGTTCTGCCCTTTTGGCTTGAAATGGGGAAACTTACCTGGACTGAAGGAAAGTTCAGGGATTCTTGAGTTTGTTTTCATTGACTTGTTCAGCTACAACATTCTTGAGCCTACATCATGTAAGAGAAGAACAAGGACAAGGTGTCCGTTAAGATCTAAGAGGCAAATTGTGGCATAATATCAGGGTGGCTCTAGGACAGGGTGTAGGGGAGGTTGGAGCCCCAGAAGAAATCCCTATCTGGATACTCACCCAGTCCACAGAAGAAATCAGACACCTCCCGCTCCAATATATCATAAAACATCAAGACATGGGAGGTGAGAGTTGGGGAGGTCCACAGTGAGTTGAAGACAAGTTAAAGCATTACCCACACTTTAGTCTGGGCAGGAAACTGACCACAAAGTCCCTCAGCCTAAACTGGTACAGCCCCAACACTTCTGTATCTGGCCTAAACTCTTACCTACAACTTTGGTCTAAGTACTAAATCCATTTTTAAATTGCATAAGAAACCCCTTCAACTCCTTTCATTGCATGTCTCTAGTATACTGAGCACCATAATATCTGAGAATCTAATTAATTAAAGTCATTAAAGAAATAAACTTCCTTTAGAATATGTGAAGATTAACAGTATATATAGACCATGATGGCTTTAAAGAGATTGTTATGGTCTATTGTACAAATACATATTTACAGAGCTTTTGAAATACAGATCATGCAAATATGTATTCAGGGACTTTTAAAAATGCAGATTATTGACCTGACAGATCATAAAGGCTCCTTTGAAACCATTCTGGGCTACAGTATCATGTAAATACTTATTTAGAATTTTTTTTTAAATCTGTATCTTTATGTCCAATGAAAATCTTCATAAAAGCAGATACAGACAACAGCTGCAGTGATTCTAAAAATAAGATAACTAGTTTAAAGGTATCTAAAAATAAGGTATCTAAAAATAAGATACCTGTTTGTATGAAAATACACTGAATAATGTTTGGAATTGTTACTGTTTTATTATGATAGCTATAAATATTAAAGATATAGTAATTTAATTACTTCAAACCTACAAGAGAATCTCTGCATATGAAGTCATTAGAACTCAACATAGGCAGACAACTGCATCTGCATAGTTCTCTTTGCAGGAAAGACACTAAGCAAGACTTGTGTTTACAAAAGTCTGAAATTCCTAGTTTTTTGAGGGAAAAAGCTCTCCCTTCTGCCTGGACAGATATGTACTAGTATTTCAAGGAGCTTCCAGTGAGCTTGTATTCCAGTGAGTTTCCTTTTCCTTTTCTGAAATATAAATGCCTTCTGGTAGTTCTCTGAACAAACTCATGAACTCCTAATGTAAAATGTGGTAACCTTGTCTCATGTTAAGGGTGTGTGTATACATTCGCCATATCAATTTACAATTATGTGGCTTACTTTAAGCTGCATGATCATAGATCAAGAGTGGCTTATACACATGTTCATGGGTGTTGGCAGCCACACGGGACACCTAATCTAAATAAGTCAAATTTGGGAGAGCAGTAGGTGGGTCTGTGGTGCAGGGACCTAAAATAGCTTGTTCAGGTAGCTAGAGCACAGCTTGGGGTTGGGTCAAGTGGCTGGCCTCTCGTCCTGGGGCTGAATGAAAAAATTAAAAAAGCAAACAACAACTCATATACTCAAAAATTAAACATCTACTACAACATATTTTAATTTTATTTCAAAAAATATTTTTGTCTTGATTTATGGGTGTTTGCATAATGTATATGTAAGTCATTGCATAGTAGCTCCAAATAAATTCTTACTCTTGTATATTGTGTGGAGATAAGGGAGTATATGTGGGGGGCTTTGGAGAGTATGGTGTAGGATGTGGGTGTGTGTGGGGAAGGGTGGGTTTGTATGTGCGGGTGTGGGGTTATGCGGGTCTGGGGTGTGTGGTTGGGGTAAGACGTGGGTGTGAGTATGGTGGGGGATGGGGGCTGTGGGAGGGTATGGGTGTATGATGGAGGTTGGGGTGTGTGGAGGGAGTGTGGAAGTGTGTATTGGGGCATGGTGGGGGGGTGAAGTGTGTGGGAAGGTATGGGTATGTGTGTGTGTGTGGGGAGGAAGTTATTGGAGTCCCTGGAAGTGTACAAGTCCCCAGAGCTTCATATGGTGGCAGCAAGAGGGGTCAGTCCAGCTTGGGTCCATAGGGTGTGTCCAGATGAGCATGCATGTGCCTCTTGCCCTGCCTCAAACCCCTTTAAGGCGGGGCAAGAGGCACATGTGAGAACAAAAAAATATTCCCTATGCTGCAAATGTACAGCATGGGGAGAAAATTAGACCCCTGGATATGCAGGGGTTTAAACAAACCAGAGCAAAAAAAGCTCCCTCAGCCCCTCATCCCTGCCCTGCCCGGTCCCTCCCCCTGCCAGCCCCTTAGATCTCCCCCGATCACTGCCCAGCTGGGTTCTGCCACCCTCAGGGCCCCTCTGCTGCCTGGCTGGGCCAGGGCCCTGGCAGCAGGACCTGGTGCGGCACACAGGAGCTGTGTGCCATGCCCAGATGGGTCCTGCTGGCCCTGAGACTATTTGATGTCCAGCTGTTGCATGGCTCAGTGCCGCAGTCTCTTGGGGGCTGCCGTTGGTCTCAGCAGCCCAGGTGTTCCAACATCAACTAAAACAAATAAGCAAAGGTCCGGAGGTACAGTGTAATGTGTGGTGCTGCTGGTCTTCATGGTTCTAAAAAGTTAAAACCACAGAGTGGGCCGCCACTGGGTTGGGCGACCAGCACCTTAAAAACATCAATAAATTACGGAGGACAACAAAAGAGAAAACAGGGTGTGCAAGTGCAAGGTCAAAGGGCCAAAACAAGTGCTCCCTGGGGAGACTCCAAGCAGAGCACCCTGGACAGCACCCACCGGCTCACAGACCTAGAGAGCTCACCGGTGGCTACTGCCCAGTGGTGCTCCACCCGGAGATGCGTGCGAAGGACACTGAGGATAAATGCCCCGAGGTTACCGGGAGCCTTCCTGGCCAGAACCTCCTTCCTGGACAGCCAGATGACAAGCTTGGCCAGAGCTTGGTTGACCATGAGGTCCTGGGCCTTGGTGGGGCAATGGATGGGGTGTGCATAAACTAAAAGGTAAGGGGAGTAGTGGAACCAGAACTTGAGGAGCAAACAAGTTCTGGAGGAGGAGGTGCAGGGGCTGCAGCCTGGCACACTCGGTGACTAGGTGCGCCAGGGTCTGCTTCTTGGAACAAAAAGGGCACTGGCGGAGACTGGTTCAAAATATGCCAGCCACATGCCCGTTGCGACAGCTCCATGAAGGAACCGCCAGCCTAGGTCCCCAGTGGCTCTGGGGATCAGGTCTGAGTACAGACTCTGCCACCAGCGCCCATCAGCCTCACCTTCACCAAAGTCAAAGTAGTCCCGCCAGGCCACAAGGGTGGTGCGGTGTAATGTCCTGTGGACGAGTGTGTATAGCTGGTGTCGATGGGCTATAGAAAAGTGGACTGGCATAGTGTCCCCCAGCTTTGAAAGGTGGTGCATCTGGGAGTGCCCCTGGGCCCACCGGGGGTGGACCCAACAAGCAACTCCACCAGGATGGGGGACTCGGGAGGGCGAGGACCACCCTCTCGCAGGACCCGCTCAATGTCAGCAAGGGCGTCTGCGGGCAGGGCAGCTTTCATCTCCCAGACTAGGCACAAGCAAGTTGCATGACCCTGGCTGTTCCTGCTGCCCAGCCAGCCTGGCCAGGTGGCAGGAGCAGCCCCAGGGCTGGCAGGACCCAGTGGGCATGGTGCACAGTCCCCGCATGCCATGCTGGGTCCTGCTACCAGAGGCCCAGCCCAGCGGGGTGGCAAAGGAGCCCTGAGGGTGGCAGGACCCAGCTGGGCCCAGCATGTGGTCCCCTTGTGCCATGCTGGGTCCTGCCAACATGGCTCAGAGCGCCCCACTCCTGCAGCTGCTGCTAAAGGTAAGTTGGGGATGGAGCCCTCCAGGGTGGTGGGACCCTGGGCAGGGGGGACTATGGTCCTCTGGGGGGGAGGTGTGGGGGTGCATTCCATGTGCTGTGTGGACGGGCTGCACCCTATGGGAACCAGGGGACCCACCCCTCCTGAGCAGCCCCACCACAAAGTCACCCACAGTAACCAAAGCAATCACCCCACACCTACCCACACACCAACCCACATCCCTCCACACACACACACCCGCCTTTCTCCACACCCCTTCCCACCCCCTTTCTGTAAACACCACATTCCCCCATCACACATCCATTACGTGCGAAAAAAAACAAAAGTACACATCAACACATATAGGTATTTAGAATTTATTTTATCATGATGATAGAGACACTGGTAGGCTTCCACATTGCTTTAACATTGTAAATATACCAATAAATCATTGCTTAACTGATTACTGTCTCTCTCTCTCTCTCTCTTTTTAGATGTGTGTGTGTGTGTGTGTGTAGAGTGGTCTTTTTAATTGTGGAAAAACATGGATTTAGGGGTATTTTTAAAAATTGATTTGGGATGCTGCTGCAGCAGTCCAGCTGGCACAAGGGGTAGTGTCCCCAGGTACCAAGTGGCCAGGCCCCAGAAGCTCCTGAAAGAGAGTAGCCCTGAGCTGCTTGCCAGGGCAGCTTTTTGTACTGCTGGGGCCAAGACTGAGCAGCTTTCCATATTGCTGGGGACACCACAGGTGTTGACCCTGGGCTCTAGCTCCCCCTGCAGATCCGGGAGGAGCCAGGCAGGGTTATTTTGCCCCAAGTGGCACAATTTGCTCCACAACAAAGTGCATGTCTGAGCACGTGCGATGAGGCTAAAAAGCCCCAGCTCAAATTTGTACCACTTCTTTTGAGCTGCTGCAAGCGCACCTGCTTGGATGTGTGGACACGGCCACAGAACACAGGTCCTGTGCTCCCACCCAAATCCCCAGCTGCACATGACAGCAGAGCGCAGACCAGCCCCACCTGGCCCCATAGCCACCCGAGTCTGTGATGGCAGAGTGCAAGGCCAGCCCCACCCATAAATGTACCCTTCGATATTATAGCTGAGAGACAGACATAAAACAAAAAGTTCAAAAAATGTATAATGAAACTTCTTCACTGTATTAATGGCGATGAGATTTTTTTTAAGCTTCGAAATAAAAGTGTCATTCATTCACAAGGACCGCATATTTCGAGTTGGCAGTTCTGGACAGAGAAGTACTTTATTGATCAATGGAACAAGTGTTGAGCAAACAGAATCAGTTCAAGCCTTCTCATCATTATCTAAGGTATGTGTATAAAAGCCATTCAGGAAAGACCATCTTGTTAAATGTTTTTCTTACCACTGTAGTGTTTCTTCATCTAACCACATTTAAACTAAGCATTTGTCCATCTATACTAGGATCTTAAAGATATTCATCCAGTGCCTGAAACCCATGTTAAGTTATCGTTTAATTACATAGACAAAAAGGAGAGCATTAGAATTGGTTGTTTCAACTGTTGGCTTCTTTGCTAAAGTAAAAAACAGGGGAATCTTCTTTGATGGTGGCACTTGTAAGTGTAGATCAGAAATGAGAATGTTATCAGAAATCCATTTCATATTCAACTGAACAGTCATAAGGGGCAGAGAATGGATTTCAACTTGTCTCTAGGAAGTGAAAAGATTCATATTTTTTCACCAGTCTCCTGAGCCAATAGGCATTTTGATTTTTACTTATGTCTCATATTTAATACTACAGCCAAAAGAAAACAATATTTAGTCAAGTCATATTGACTTATATATCACCTTCCTACATTTCTTAAACTGGCCCTGTGTGACAAAGGTCCTTTTGGTTTTTTCACACATTATACTACTGTACTAGAATTTGCATATGTGTGTTCAAATGATTGTGCCAGGTGATTGCAATATTCTTGGAGCACAGACACTACTTTGATGAATAGTAGTGTAAATGCTCCAGCAATTTTGCACATAAATGTGTCAGCTCTGGTCAAGATAATGGAGAGAGGTCCTTTCATGGACTGAATAAGAGGGGGTTTAAGAATCATAGAAAAACATGCTTCCCATGGAAAAAAGCACGTCTCCTCGAAAAAACCACATGTAACCATGCCAAAATATTTTAGGCTCTTTTATCATTCTGATAGTTGAGGAAAGTTAGTCATGATTTAAAAAAATAAAGATAAAGCTGTGAAGAAAGTTTAATTAATTTTCATTAGAGTACACTTACTGTTCTTTTTTTTATAAAAGGAGAAATACACATTAACCAAATATTGTGTTAATTATTTTTGTCACTTCTCCAATTGATCTGGCTTCTATTTGAATATAAGAAGGTTTGACTTTGTATTCAATATTCAATGAGCCACCATGAAATCTCCAACAAGAAGGTTTACAATAGGTAAACACTAATAACACAGGGATATTTATGTTCACTTATAAAACATACTCATTCCATTGTACTAGTAACAATTAAGGAGACCATTTACACTATTCCAATTTTTAAAATATTTTTATTGGTATTTAAGACTATTTAAAATATCTCATGTTCATATCAGGGGCAAAAAAAAATGGGGGGCAGAAATGTTCATAGCTAACATTATTTGTTAAAGTGCTATTAAGGATTTTTTAATCAATTTCAGTACACTTTCTATAAACGTGGAGCACAATGTTGGGAGAGAAACATTAGGACTATTGCCAAACCTATGACAGATAGAATATACAATCTTAATTTCACTGCTAGCAACAAAATTATACAAGCCCTTCATCTAGGAATATACAAAACAAGAGATATACTATTTTTCTCAATTGTTTCTCATTTAAAAATGCTCTCATTTGTATCCAAAGTCTTGAAGCTAGGAACTCCAAGGTGTAAACAACCTCCTCTAATCCCAAACTCACATTTGAGAAATTTAGTTTAGTGGGATGGATGCAAATGATGGAATCTCGTTTATAGTTGTACTGTGGTGGTCTAAACAGGGCTCAGGCAACTAGCAGAGACATTCAGGTTAAAACTACTCCCCCCTGCCCCTCTACCCCCACTCCACACACACACACACACTGTACTTCATAAGGTATTTGGAGGTTAGATGCTGGTTCTATGGATCAGTAATTAAATTCTGGCTGATTCCAATGGGAACGTGCTTTCAACTCAAGTAGTCAGGAAAAAATAAACTATTTCTTGCTCCTTCCAAAAATTATGGTAGCTTCTAAACTCCATACTTATAGAAAGATATTTTATGATTGCAGAGTATTTGGAGAGCTGATTTGATTATTTAATTTTTCCAACTTATACCTTTACAGAGAATTTTAAAGAACTGAAGGGGAACAGAAAGGTCCAAGAAATAGTAACAGCTTCCCATTGTTTTGCATTATTTAATTGCAAAGAAGGGCATGCAGAAGTGAGAAAAAAACTCCCCTGACCCTTCCCTCCCATCAACCCCCACCTCCCAAATACCTAGCAGTGTGCTCAATTGCTCATCTCGAAATGTGCATAGCCCATGATCAAATACAGGCAGAGACATACATGACACCCTATTCCCACACTGGAGAATTCTGTCTCATGTCTTGAGACATGGGACAAGATTCAGGACTTCTGGGTTTAATATCTGCGTCTCATAAACATTCTGTCCTCCTTTGATAAAGGCCTAAACACTGACAACCTATTTCCAAGTGCCCCTTAGTTAACCACTAGTACCTACTTCACTAATTTTTAAAGGGTAAACTCTACAAGATTCAGAGCACAGTGAAAGGCCTACAGAATTATAAAGAAAAGGGAGACTATGAAGACAGCACCTGAAGTAACCACTAACTCCTTGAGAGTGCTGAGGGAAGTGGGAAGCGGGTTATTGCAAAGATAAGTAACCGTGAAATCCTTTTTATTCTTCCTGTAATAAAACCCTGTTAGTTCTTCAAGGAAGTCTTTCTAGGGCTATGTCATTTTCTAGGGTGCCATGTATAGAAGCAATACAAGGACGTATTAATAGTAATAGAATCACACATATACCATACAGCCAAGCAGATTGCTGTTTAAGAAACATTACTTCTAGAACTTTCTAAATTATTTCATATTATATAAAATGCTGTTATAACAATGGGAAAGCTCACACGTGACTAATTGTTTATTTCCTTCAAGGTTGTGATTGCATATAAATTCTGCAAACAATAAAGAACGAAATGAGTAATCAAACAATAAAGAACAGTAAAGAACCAGGAAGAGCACTAAACAACTGCAAGCACTTCCTCTGCCTGAAGAAAGGTATTTGTACCTGAAAGCTTCCAAAGAAGAGTTTTTCCAATTATTTTAGTTGGTCTAATAAAAGATATGATTTACCCAAAGATCCTTGTTTGCCTATGTCCTTAGACCAACTGTTACAACCAACACCCCTGCAAACAATAAAAGCATTCAAATGTGCTGTATATTGTACTTGCATCTTCTTGGATAGACCACTAGGAAAAGCCTATCCCTTTTATTTTCAAGCAATTCTTCTAATTTAGTTATGTTTTAACACATGTGGCCAGTTATTGAAAGACCTGTCCCTGATTCCTTCTGTTTTTCTCAGTGTATAACAATTGTAGGAGGATGGGAGCAATATTTTACAGCTGTACAGGTGCTGTAGGGCCATTCTTTCTTTTACCATGGTGCTATAACAAGCTTATGGGGTTCTACCCAAGTGATAGACTAGATTCTAATTTCATCACCAAAAAATGCTAAATAAAGCACCAGAAATACAACTGAATCATCTCATGAAAACGTATAAAAATTATTGTTGTAGGGGTGATCCTGCTCCAATTGCATTTAATGGCTTAACTCTCACTGTTTAGTGGTGAAAAGTCAGGCTTAAGTAATGGTTAAGGTTACGATTAAACTATAATTGGATTGTACCTCCCAAAAGCAGGACTACCAAGGTCCGATCTATCACAGGAATAATCCTTATTCCCGTGATAAAATGAATGGAATTACTCACGATGGAAGTAGAAACATATTTCAGGATGACTCACATAAGTCTGCATTAGCAAAAATGAAATTAATTATTGGTGCAACTTCCATGGGTGCAGCAGTCAAGGCAATTTAAAGGATAGGGTGCTCATCTATTATGTCATCTACCATTGCTCAGATTCAGAGTCTTGTCTAACACAAATTGCCACCCCTTGTGGGAACATACAGGCTGCATTTGAGCTGGTAGAAATAGTCATCAGGTTAGCAGGACTAGGCCCTGAAGTGGCACTCGCAATAGATGAGCATGTGATTCCAAAAAAGGTGGATTTCATCTGACTCAAGGAGTTATTAGGTATGGTGTAATGGTTTACCTCTGGTTTACAGGATCCTCAGTACTCCACCTAGATTGAAGATAAAGGTACCCAGGAGGGCTGGGAGCTTCTAAAGGCCACAATATTGGAAGCCCAATAAGAAAGAGCAGCACCTGACAAAGGAGGTTAAAGACAACAAGAGGAGGTTCTATAAATATGTTGGTCAGAAAAGAAGGATCATGGAAGCTGTGGGTCCTCTGTTAACAAGCCAGGGGAAACTCCTAACTGAAGATGCAAAGAAGGTGGAGCTACTCAGCAGCTGCTTTGCTTCACTCTTCACAAAAAAATTAAGCACCAGCCAGACACCTAATAAGGATTATCTGGATAAGGAAGGGGGAAAGCTGAGAAAATAGATAACAAAAGAGAGTGTCAGAAAGCTTTGTCTGTGTCTGAGTGAATTTAAGTCACTGAATTTGGCCACTGATGAACGCCATCCAAGGGTCCTGAAGCTGGCAGAAGAGATGTTGGAGTCTTTGACAATGTTTTCATGAAGTTCTGGGAGACAGGCAAGGTACCAAAGGATGGGGAAAGGAGCAATGTAATGCCCCTCTTTTACGAAGGCAAAAAGGAGAACCAGGGAAGTACAGACCAGTTAGCTTCACCTCAATACCTGGGAAGTTACTGGAGCGTTTCCTAAGGAAGGCCATTCCCAAGGATCGCAAGAAGGAAAGGCTGATCACAAGCAGCCAGCATGGATTTATGAAAAACGAATTGTATCAAACAAACTTGATCTCCTTTGACTAAGTAACTATTTTGATGGATGAAGAGGATGTTATGGATGTGAGAAATGGGCCATATTCGATTCGGATTTGGCCCCTATCAGGGACAATGATTCGATTCATTGATTCGGACCATTGTCCCCATTCAATTTGGCCGAATCTGAAGATTCAATGCTGATTCAGAGAATCAGGGATTCAGCCACAGACAGAGCTTTAAATGTTTTTTCTACATACCTTGAGGTACCAGGTGTGGCTCATGAATGCTGCAATGGTGGGGCAGATGGAGCGTCCCACAGGAGCACGGGAGGAGCCCCCCACTTGCTCAGCAGAAAACCCAGAAGTGGACCAGAAGTATTTCTGGTCCACTTTCAGGTCTGCCGCTGAGCACATGGGGGACCTTCCCCGCATCCCAAGACCCAGGAGACACCAGTTGCTGAGCTGGGGGGCAGAAGGGGGGTCACCTGCATGCTTCCCGGAAGACCTCGAAGTGGGCTGGAAGTGCTTCTGATGCACTGCTAGGTCCACTGCTGAGTGTCCCCCTGTGCTCCTGTGGGACGTTCTATCCATCCCATCATGTCAGCATTCATGAGCCACCTGGTACCTTGAGGTATGTAGAAAAAACATTTAAAACTGTGTCTATATCCGAATCATTGAATCTATTGGGAGGGTTCTGATCCAATTCAGAGAGATTAAAGGGTCTCCTGATTCAATTTGGATTCAGAGATTTGGCCACCAAATCGGTCTGAAACTCCTTTGAATTGAATCAGTGACCAAAGCTTCACACAGCCAGATAGTGGAGATAGTGTATCTGGACTTCAGCAAGACTTTTGAGAAGTTCCTGCAACACGGTCTTAACCAAATTGGAGAAATGTGGAATAGATAAAACTACTTTAAGTTGGATAGATAACTAGCTCAGTAGCTGCAAGCAAAGGGTAATTATTAAAGAGTCCATGTCAGAATGGCAGGAGCTTTCAAGTAGAGTCTCACAAGGGATTGTTCAACTTGTTTATTAATGATTTGGATGCTGACATAGAAGCGTCTCAAGTGAGTTTTCAGGTTACACAAAACTGGGGAGATTTGTGAACACAGTCACTGGGGATGTGAGTGCAATTCAGAAGGATCTTGGGCTTCTAAAATTGGACTAGAGCTAACAGGATGAACTTCAATGAGGACAAATGCAAGGTGCTGTACTTTGGGAGGAATAGTCAAACACAAATACAAAATGAATGACACCTGGCGAAATGGTAGCTCTATGGAAAAGGACTTGGGAATCTTCAGCATGAATGTGCACTGTGATACAGCCACGCAAAAGGCAAATGCAGTTTTGGGGAGCATCAATAGAAGCATCAGGTGCAAGCAGTGCAGGAGGTGATAGTGCCTCTCTACTCAGCACTGGTTAGGCCTCATCTGGAGTTCTGGGCTCCACATTTGAAAAAGGACATGGAAAAGTTAGAGAAGGTCCAGAGCCGGACAACAAAGATAAAGGACTTGCAAAGTAAGTCATATGAGGAGAGGCTGAAGGAGCTAGGCAAGTTCAGCTTGCGGAAAAGGCACTTAGCAGGGGACATGATAGTGTTCTTCAAATACCTGAAGGGCTTCCATAAAGAAGAGGTAAACCACCTTTTTGTTTGCTGCAGAGAGGAGGATACAGCTGGAAGTTGCAGCAAAGTAAGTTTAGATTGCATAGCTGGACAAGCGTCTTCACTGTTAGAATAGTGAGGTAGTGGAAAAGACTGCATAGGAAAGTTGTGGACTCTCCATCACTGGACGTGTTCATAAATTCATAGATTGTAAGGGGCTGGAAGGGACCTCACAAGACCATTGGGTCCAGCCCCCATGTACTAGGCAGGAAAGACAACTGGGATTAGGTGACCCCAGCAAGGTGACTGTCCATTTTCCTCTTGAAGATTTCCAGGGTAGGTGATTGCACCACCTCTGGAGAGAGTTTATTCCACAGTCTGGACACCCTGGCTGTGAAGAAGTTTTTTCTAGAGTTAAGCCTGAAATGGGCTTCCAGAAGTTTGTGGCCATTATTCCTAGCTTTCCCCAAGGGTGCCCAGGTGAGCAGTTGTTTGCTGAGCCCTTGACATATTCCCCTGATGTAGCAGTAAGCTGCTACCAAGTCCCCTCTCAGCCTTCTCTTTATTAAACTGAAGAGGCCCAAGTCCTCAGCCTTTCCTTGTAAGGCTTGCCTTGCAAGTTTCTGATCATATGGGTGGCTCTTCTCTGGACTCTCTCAAGCTTTTCCACATCCTTGTTGAAGTGTGGTGCCCAGAACTGAATGCAGCACTCCAGCTGCAGTGTTGCCAGTGCTGAGTAAAGCAGAAGAATCACTTCCTTGGTTTTGCTTGAGATGCATTGGTTGATGCCAGAGTATTGTTTGCCCTTCTGTTCACAGCAACGCACTGATGGCTCATGTTCATACTATGGTCTATTATTACCCCTAGGTCCCTTTCAGCCATGGTGCTAGTCAAATTGGCACCACCAAGCCTGTAAGTATGTTGGGGATTCAAGAGGTTGGACAGCCACTGCTCAGGGATGGTCTAGGCATATGTTCTACTATGAGTAATTCCCATGTTTCTGGGCTTTGCTGGTTAAACTCTTGCCCCTCCCCCCCATCCCTTTCTGCTACATGTGTCAGGGTTTTTTAAAGCCTTCTGTATAGACATTGGGTCTTGGCTACAGCCAAGTTGGGAGATTTTGCCTGGGATGTGCTAATGCTCCTACTGGGACTAAAGCTGGAGTTCTGGCTGGGGGAACTTGCCCCTCTATACTCAGTGTCAGACTGATTGCCATATTTGGGGTCAGGAAAAAATTTTACCCCATGATCAGATTGGTACAGACTGTGATGGTTTTTGCCTTCTTCTTTAGGAGGGGGTATGGCTCTCTACCCAGGATGTCTTAAGTATGAACTGAAAACATTTCATAGAAACAGGGCATTGCCTGCCATGGTTTCCCTGCTTCACCTGTAGCAGGTTAGGGTGTTAGGTCTGTGTTATGTCAGGATTGATGGTAGTCCTATGTAGAATTTGGATTATGGTTTGTATGGGATGGTGTGTATGGGGATGATCCTGACTCAGGCAGTGGGTTGGACTAGATCAGGGGTTCTCAATCCCTGGGCCGCGGCCTGGAGCCAGGCCATAGTGTGTCGGCTGCTGGACCGGAAGTGGCTGCGGCCCAGCAAACCACGGCCTCCTAGAACTGGGCGAAGAAGCCACGGCTCCTTTTACAGGCCCACGGCAGTGCAGGGTTTGACCCACCCTCTCACCCGGGGTATTTTTACCTGTCTTCCATCTGGAAATTCTGGCCGCAGCCAGCTGTGACTGTTGAGCCATGGTTTGCTGGGCAGCAGCCACTTCTGGGCTGTGATTTACCAGGCCACGGCATAAAAACTTTGGGAACCCCTGGCCTAGATGACTTCTGGAGGTTCCTTCCAGCCCTACTTCTTTATGATTCTATGATTTGCTCTGCGCAGTCTAAATTTACCCACCAGAGATACTAGCAATGGGGCTTTGGACATATTCAGACACAGCTTGGACCTCTGAACACCTTGAGATTCACCAGTTTCTTGCTGGAACCTTCTCACTTGCTTTTTTGACCCCTATACAAGAAAATGCAGGACTTATGAAAGTAGAATACAGTCAGAAATGGCTGATGCCAGCCTTGTTTGATGCCAACTTTTTCACTCATAAAGCAAACATGTTTGTTCTGGAAAATGCCACGTTTCTTTTCTTTTTGTTTTCTAGTCTCACCTGAGTCCATTTCCCTTACACTTCTGATCTCAAGTAACCTTGGAGTTTTCACACAATGCAGAGGAACCCCAGAAAATAATAAAAATATTTTGTGTAATACTCTATAGTCTCCAGATAATCCTGGAGCACCGATTTGTATAGCTGGAGGCTTATTTTTAGATCCTCCAGAGAGGATATGTGAAAAAGAGGGAGAGAAAAACAGAAAGAGAGAAAGAAAGAGCAAGTTAAACCACCAAAACTTCATAAAACAGATTTTTTAAAATTGGCATTGGTAATGTAGATCTGAAAGTAGATTTACAATCAAAATAAGCTAAATGTGATACTAAGCCTTCCCCCTGAAAAAAATAAATAATACAATTGTCTGTTTGTTTGTTGTTAGCTCCTCCAAGAGGCTGAAAATATATAAAAATTGCTAATAAATGTTCTTGTGTTAATTAAATTGTAGATGGAGAGTCATGCTAGAATATGATCCTCTACTCCATCTAGGCACTAGAAAGGTTTCATTAGGAGAATGTACAAAAGGGAATATCCACCAAACTGTGAGCAGACCATCAACTGGGCAACAGCAAGAAAATGAGACACATTGATATTTTGCCAGTAGTGGATAAACATCCTTAAGCCTTAGGGACCTTAACAAAATGAAATTGCTACAGTAGATAAGAAAGTATGGACTAGGTTAGTTCATCCCCTCTGGGGAAATAAAAAGAGAAACAAAAAGACAACAAGTCTACAGTCCAAGATTGCCAGAAAAAGCTCCAAATGGCATGACCACATCTAGGAGGGATAGGAACCAAATATCATCCTGAAGCAGATGGTGCCAGATCAACAGGGCAGTCTATTAGACAGTGGAAGGACAGTACAGAACTAGACTATGAGCATGTGGCAAGGATTGGGGAAACTGGCAGCTTGTAAACAAAATAGACAATTAAATGAAGAAATATGGCATATCAGCATCTGAACTCCAAGTGGATGAAGAGGGGGAAAAAGACCCAGAGAAACAAGCAGAAGTGCTGTCATGATGCTGGTAACTTGTCATGTCTTTTTTTTTTCGCTTTCTACAGAGAGAGAGAGAGAGAGGCCATATTAGAAGGGGAGCAGGGAGCAGACTGGGTGGGAAAAGGAAGTATATTTTACTGCGTGTTCATTACTCTACTTGATGAGAGCTAATAAAAATTCTTAATTGAAAATAAGTACCTTAATGACAATATCATAATCAGGAGTTATATGTCCTATTTATTTGCATATAAAATACCTTGCTTTTTGAACAAACCACACCAAATGTTTCTGAACAGTTCTACTTATTGGTTAATATAATGAAAAGATAGTAAATATGATTTTAAGTGGAATCAATTGTGATAGGCTCTCTTTGTGCTCGCTCTCTTTTCTGTTACTATTAGATAATCTCCTAATTGTTGCTGAAACATATATGATCATTTCCCCATATCTTTATTTGGCTTTTCAGCTGTGGAGTCAGCATTTAATCCAACCATTTTGACATAGTTAACACCCACAATCATTTCCTGTTATGCCTTACACTGACTATAGTGGGCTGCTGTATATTTTCCAACGCCCACTCTGCTGTCTTTACAATCAGATTATGCCATTAGACATAGACAATGAATCACTGTAATTGTTCTAATATGACCAAACTGCTAGCAAGCCTTAACCCTTTCACAGTACCCCATAGTTAATTCTGTATGGACCTTTGGCCACATGGTGTTAAAATAAAAAATGAGATAAAAACTGAATAAACTAAAAAAAAAAACTTGGAAAAAAACCCCAAACCAGTAGACAGTCAGCATATACTAATAGGCAGCACCAACATAAGGCCCAGTGTGAGTCCTAACTTACTCAAGATGACTTTATTTAATGAGAAGTGAAAATTACATAAGTAAGGGATAACAGGATTGTCTTGAACCCAACTGTTTCAGTGTAACATTTCTATATTTTGCTATACTTTCTGAAGATTTCAGAACTTATACATTTGTGAGATGTTTGTTTTAAATAAGAACTAACCTCAAGAAGCCTCCTTCATTTGCTTAAAAGTAAAATCAAGTGCTTAGTATCATATCACTGAGGAGCCTGGCAAGAAGAAAAGGAAGGATAAATTATGATATACATACATTAAGCAATATATATATTGCCAAATCTTTTTTAACAACAGTAATTTCTTGACTGGGTTGTTAAAAAAATTAAAATTCAAGGAAAGTTGTATTTAAGTTCTATAGGAAGGTCGATCTCTTTGCTGCCCAGCTTAACAATACCACTATTAAATGTGCTGTGCCTTTATATGTAGACAAAAAGTTAGCAGACCTGCTTTCCAGTACAGTTGTGCTGTGAAAAAATATTTACTATATTTTATAGTAAAGCAGAAAAAAGGTGTTATTCCTATCAAAAATGTTTGACTGAGAGTCAGTGTAATAGGATGCAGAAATGAAATTTGTAGTCTATTAGTAGGGAAAGCCATCCCTTTGGTGGAATGAAGATATTTGCTAATGCATTCTTAGCTACCAAACCAACAGCTATTAAAGTCAAGAAAAGTCTTTGCCATTGGTTTTGGCCCAGTGTGTAAGAATGGATTTCAGTACAAAATTCCAAGGTATGTAATTAACTTTTACGAATCCTGTAAATATTCTCTAGTTAAGTGCAATACAGAAAGCTAATTTACTCACACTTATCCAATCATGAAACTGGATGTAAGGTGGAGGAAGCGGGGTATGTGTAATTTCCTCTTAGGGTTTTTGTTTTTTACTCAGCCCTTCTGGTGGGAGGAAATTGGAGGCCACGGATTCTATGGCCCACATTCACATCAAATTTCACAGCTGTCTAGGACATTAAGGCACAGGAAATAAAAAGTTCCTATTATCACCTCAAGTCCCAGTGTATGGCTTAAGAAAAAAACTCCCTTTATCTAGTCATTCCTTAAATATGAGGTGTCAAAGGAAACTTTTCAAATGCAGCTTCACGTGGTGTGAGCCAGTAATGAGGTAAACAAAGAAAAGCCATTGAACCTCACAAGAGAAAAGGCAGGAAAAACAAAATGAAATGTCTAATTCAGTGAAAATAGTTTACTAAAAATATAGGGTTTTTTTTTAAAGCTTAAAAAACCCAAGAAAAATTACTGGGAAAAATATGGAAGGGCAAAGGTAAAACACAAATAAGGAAAAAATGAAAATCTAGTTCTCTCAGAGGGAAAACTATATATGTATATAATTATGAGAGGCAGTCATGTGGAAAACTGAACAGTTTTAAAAGCCTTTAAGAGCTCTTGGAAAAACAATATAATACAGAAGCTTTAAAACCCCGCCAGAATTGAAGTAAAAAATACTGAAGATATGCAGTAGAAATGCAGAAAAAAATACAGGAAAACTCTGCCTTCAGCATTTTCAGAACAAGGCTTTTGCAATGGAAGATTGTTACACTCTGGCTGGTTTGGAAGAGTAACACCGAGAATGCAGACAATGATGCAGAGGACTTTGAACTATTTCGGTCAGATCCTATTCCACCTAAGTGCAATCCTATACCACACTGCTTGAGCCCCTGAAAAAATGTTAATGTGTCAACTTTTCTAATATAATATTATCTTATCCCTAAGACAAAGTCACAGAAAGCAGCAAGTTGAAGGAGATGTTGAAGGATGTATGAAAGCTATATGCACCCTTTGCATGAACTGTTTTTCAGTTATTAGGCATGTGGATGCCAACCAGGTGGAAGTGAACCTGACCTTTTGCTTACCACCTATGCTAAGCGAGTGTCTTAACTACAGAACATGTCATTTGAACAGTTGTCAGGTTGCCCCACAAAGGCATTTATTTCATGGGTGAGCAGGGTTAGTCCTCTATCTAGATTATTAAGACTTAACATGCAATCTTTAACAAGCAATTTTCCAATTAAGCCAAAGTGTAGACACAGTGCTACTGAAATCAATGGGTCTTGTACCACAGGATAAATACAGACAAACTCAATGGAAGCTTTTCCTAAATAGAGATGGCAAATTTGACCCCTTTTCTTCCATGTACTTTAAAGAGGATTTGCATGAGTAAGGCATTATTAAGGACTTGAGAATTTGGCCTGTTATTTGTAATGTGCTGTGGGTTCCTCTGGGATGAGAATGCTGAATAAATGCCAGATACATCATCATTACTCTTACTTCAGTTTTTATAATTTTGGCAAAAACGTTCAAGCCGAAACTTGGCCTGTTTTCCCTTACCCAGGGAGGATAAGGATCTTTTTCCAAATCTGAAGGAATTTGGTTTGGCTGATTTTTAGTTTGTTTAAAGCAAAACATGAAAACATTTGACACAATGGCCATTTTTCCAAACTCAGCTCTAAAATTTTTTATCTTTTAATACTTCATTTGGCAAGCCATGACTAGACATTTTAGGAAGATTTTCCAAAAGACCTCCTTCTTTCTCTTCTTGGTAGCTTATGGGCCATTGCCTAACAGACTTGAGAACCTCTCTGTAAAATCTCATTTCCTATATATTATCGCTCCCTTTAGCATACACTGTATTTCTGGACCCTCATGTTTGTATCAAATATATTTCAACATATTTAAATCTGATCTGTGAAACAGTTTGAAACAACTTGTCATATTGTTCAATGCTACAACAAGATAACAATACAATGTCCTCATTAGGCTGTGATTCAACTCACTGTGAAGTTAGTGGTAAGATTCTCATTGACTTCAATGGAAGCTGCATTGGGTCTACAACAGTTTTTTGAAATGGAGCAGACATGTTGCACTATCAAAGTCCTCCTGAACTGTTTGGTTATAAAAACACACTATTGAATTTTAATAGTTTTTGCTGTGAACATGGAATTTTAAACGGCACTTTTTCTTGTATTAAGTAGCCAACAGCATTTTTAAGGCAATAAATTAGCTACTGTTGTGCAGTAAATGTAGATGCAGGGACAACACAGCAGCTATTATACAGTCAGCAACTGAGAGCATGAACACATGTTTGAGGGACCCAATCTATGATCATGCCGTTTACTTTAAGAAGGCAGATATTAAAACAAGTCTCCACTTGTGCATGTTTGGTGTTCTGGGAGCTGTGCCGAGAAATATGATCTAAATCAGTAGGGGGAGGGGCTGGTAAGTTCAGGGGGACTAGCAGGTCTATAGAGGGGGTTGGTGCCTCTGGGGGGGTAGGATTGGGGGATTAGCTGGTCCCAGGGATGAGGCAGTTGGCAAGATTGTGATGGCTGGCTGGTCTGCAGAGGTGGGTTGTCCATCCAATGTTAGTAGGACAGCAAGAGGACTAAATATTAGAGCTGTGCGAAGCCTTGGTCCCTGATTCAATTCAGTGGAGATTCAGCCCAATTTGGTGGCCAGATCTCCAAATCTGAATCAAATCAGGAGACCCTTTAATCTCTCTGAATTGAATTGGAACCCTCCAAATTAATTCAGAGAGATTGGGAAAGTTTTGATGATTGGGATATAGACAGTTTTAAATGTTTTTTCTACATAAGAATGAGTGTTGCGATGGTGGGGCAGATGGAGCGCCCCACAGGAGTGCACTGCGGGGTGGGGGGTGTTCCCCACATGCTCAGCAGCAGACCTGGAAGTTGACCAGAAGCACTTCCCTGAATCAGCATCAAATCTTCAGATTTTGATTCAGCCAAATCAAATTGGGGACTGTGATCTGAATCAACTAATCGAATCACTGTCCCCAATTCAGGCAGAATCTGAATCTGAATCAAATATGGCCCATTTCACACACCCGTACTAAATAAAGCCTGATCGGGTGGGAGGAGGAAGAGCACAGCACCAGGACTAGGGCAAGCAGCTGGGCTTTCCCAGCCCCAGGGCTGTACTCTGAACATGTACATATGTTCTGTAACTTGTGCCTGATATAAACTTAATGTACCTCTCAGGGGAATTAAGTTAGATTGGGCCAGCCCTTTATTTGCTCTATATGTACGGTTCAGCACTTAGACAGCTCTAACCCTAATTAGATCGGCACAGGGTGAAGCAAATTAGATTGGATGGCCATTTTTGCCTGATATAAACTCTTTGAATATATGTATGGTGATGCATTTAGGCTGACCTAACCCAAGTTAGGTCATGTTAAGTGTAATGTCTGCACATGTGCTAAGATTTATACAGTAAGCAATTAAGCTATACATAGCAACTAAGTTGGTTATGAAGAAATTTCATAGGAATCATTGCCTGATGACTTTTACCATTATGAATATGGATGTGAACCATGGAGATAACGGACATAATGCTGAATGCACCTTGTCTTTCATTGTCTTGCCATTTAACTTGATTGTTAATCACTTTTAATCACCATACAATTATATGATTTATTAAACTGAAAATGTTCATGGGCTCTTTATACCTCTTTATTCTAATGTAGACTTCAAGTAACTGAGCCACATCTACTTCCACATCCAAACTAAATTACCACTGCTTTTACTTCACGTAATTATTATAAGGTACCAAACTATAGAAAGCAATGAAAAATTAGAGGCTCTAGCAATGGGCACCATTCAAAATGAGTGTTCCTGCACAAGCATATTTGAACGGCTAATTTACCCCTTGTTACAGATGATGAATGAAAACGAATACACACAGGGAGTGTACAGTTGTTCACCACACGCAGTCTATGTTAATATGGCTGTTTAAAGTGCCTGAATATAGACTGGGAGTGGTACGTGCAGCTCTTCACTTCTCCTAGCAGGTGTGTAGGGAAACATGTAAGTAGCTTGGGGTGGAGGAAGGGTGGGCAAAATCCAGAGGGGCTAATGTGTCCACAGAGAGGTTGGTGGTTTTTTGTGGGGGGTGGGGCATGGAGGGGAATTTGGGGGGCTTCAGTCAGAGTGATGGGATTAACACAGCCCCAGGGATGGGGCAACAGGCTTGGCTTTTCTAGCCCTGTGGCTGTGCTGAGAACATACAGGTGCACCAACTTAAAGCAGACATACCATTTTGGGGGCAATTTAAGCATGCCTATGAAGTTCTGCATATGAACTGACCTAACCCTGGTTAGATTGATCTAAATGTATAGACCCTGGTTAGGTCTATATAAGTACATATCCACACACATTATCACCACTATCACCCAAAAGAACAGCTTGGCTTGAAGCCAAGACTGAATTTGTAAGGCTGGCAGGAAAAATAAAGAAAATCTTTTTACTTCTACTTCTTGCATTCTGAGACAAACATGGCCATCCATGGTGCCATCCATATAGTCACTCAGAGCAGAAACATACTTTAAGTAACACTTACAGGAGCATACTCAGGATGCAGTTGCCACTGATAAGAATGAAGGGTATTTGCATTGGCAACGTGTAGGGGGTGCATGCGGGTGTACATGCACCCCCTGAGATTGTCCATGCACCCCCTGGAAGTGCCAATAGTGAAACCAGAAGTGCTGACAGAAGCACACCCTCTCGAAGCACTAGCTGCGAAACCACAAGTGCCAGCGGAAGTCTGTGATCAGCCATGGGGGGACCTCAGCCCCCAGACTCAGGAGGCACCAGTCACTCATGGGTACTTGGTAAGAGGTCTTCGAATGTGAATATATATGCACTACCGTACCATTGGACAAAAGCTCACTGTGGTCTTCTCTTATATCCTCAACAATGGCAAGTACCAACTATGATCAACACTGTTTCTTCACTAAATTGAGAGCACACTAATTGGTAGTATGGTTGTATAGATTGCAAGTGGTCCTGCTGCTTCCAAACAGGATCTCAACACCTGAGTCAGAGTGGTAGGAAGAAGCAATGCAAGTTCTTTACAACCTCAAGGTGGCCCTAATTATAGTTTATTGTTATATCTTTGCAGAAAAAAAAGACAATGAAAAGAGACTTGAAGGACACAAGAAGATAAGAGGAACCACAGTGAACGAGAGAAGAAAGTGAGGGATGGAAGAAAGACAACGAAGAAGGGCAGAAATAGAGCAAAGGGTACATTGAGGATGGGACAATGGGCCTACATTTTATTGAGGCTAAAAGTAATTTTTCTAACGGATATTCAAAAGTGGCTGTCAGACAAAGCAGAATATTTTCTTGATTTTGTGTTAAAGATATAGGCTGAGTAGACACAACCATCTCAATGATTTGTGAATGATTTATGATATGAATAATCATAGACAAGTGCAGAGTGAAAGTGGGAAATATTGTGCAGTCACTATTGTGCTGTTTTTGTAATATACAGCTCAGCTAGAAAAGTCCATTAAGTTTAAGCATGTTAGAGAAACAAAATCTCTAGAAGACTCAAGCATTTTGGGTCAAATTTCTTTTCACCAGTGTTATTTTTTAAATAATATTTCTCCCATTTTCAGTCTATTGGAAAATGTCTTTTCTCCCACAGTGTGAAGGCTAGATCCTCAGCATGTATAAATTAACATTGTATTCAATGAAGTTTGCCAATCACCAATGGAGAATCTGGCCTTATGCTCTGAAGTAGCAAACAATTTTCAAACAAAGCCATCCTGTCTTTCCTTCACTTAATTTTTTCTAGAGTTCAGCTGCTAAATGCCTTAGAGCTTTGAATATGAATATGATTAGTATATGAACAGTAAGAAAAGCAAGTGTCCAAGAGCAGTTGAAAGGGGACAGCTTAATCTTTGGAATTGCTCACACTAGAGAATTTTGGTCTCCATTCACAACACTAGGTTAAGAGCCTGGAGTACTTGTAAAAAACTTCATATTCAAACACAAGTGCTAATATTTCAGAAGCGTTCCTCATTTCAGTATGATTACACTAACTCCAAGCTAGTTGCCTTGGTGCTTCAGCTGACAAAAGTTCCCAGGTAACATAGAAAGCTTGCATTGCAAGTTTCTCACCTTTGCCAGTTCAGTTGGCCCTACCTAGTTTCATAGTAGCTAGGGTCAGGAGGGACCTGAACAGATCATCTAGCCTGACCCCCTGCCACAGGCAGGAATGAATGCTGGGTTCACAAGACCCCAGACAAGTGATCATCCAACCTCCTCTTGAATTTGCCCAAGGTAGGGGTAAGGACCACTTCCCTGGGAAGTTGGTTCCAGATTTTGGCCACCCTAACTGTAAAATATTGTCTTCTGATATCTAACCTAAATCTGTTCTCCATCAGCTTATTACCATTGTTCCTGTTCACCCCAGGTGGTGCTGGGGAGAAAAGAGCTCTACCTATTTGCTGTTGATCTCCCCTGATGCGTCTCTCCTCATAAGGTCTGTCCTGTTGCCCTCTCACCAAGTGGGTGGCCCTCCTCTGAACCCTCTCCAGGCTGGCCACATCCTTTTTAAAGTGCAGCGCCCAGTACCTGATGCAGTACTCCAATTGCAGCCTGACCAAAGTCACACAGAGGGGGAGTATCACCTCTCTGGACTGGCCTGAGATGCACTGTTGGCTGCGGTCTGGCATTGGCAGCTCATGTTCATCTTGGAGTCATCTTGGAGTCAAGATCCCGTTCTGCCTCTGTGCTTTCCAGAGGGGAACTCCCCAGCCTGTATGTATAGTGCGGATTCCTTCTCCCAAGGTGCAGCACCCTGCATTTATCTACATTGAACCCCATCCTATTCTCATCTGCCCACTTTTGTAGTCTGTCTAAATCTATTTTCAGCCTCTCTCTCCCTTCAAGTGTGCCCACCTCACCCCACATCTTAGTGTCATCAGCAAACTTGAACAGCATGCTTTCCACCCCCTTGTCCAAGTTGCTGATGAAGATGTTAAACATTGCAGGCTCAAGGACTGAGCCCTGGGGTACCCCACTGCTCACATCTCATCAGGTTGAGTACAACCTGTCCACCACTACTCTCTGGGTGTGCATCATCAGCCAATTTTTTACCCATCCGACTGTGTAGGCATCAATGCCACAGTCCCTTAATTTATTGATGAGGATGAGATGAGAGAGTGTTGAAGGCCTTCCTGAAGTCTAGAAAGACTATGTCCATGGCGACACCATCATCCAAGGATTTAGTTACTTGGTCATAAAAGGCAATCAGGTTGGTCAGGCAGGACCTGCCTTTGATGAACCCATGCTGATTGCCCCTGAGCATGATCTCCCTTGCTGGCCCCCCACAGATGTGTTCCTTGATGACTCTCTCCAAGATCTTCTCAAGCACTGGGGTGAGGCTTATAAGCTTATAGTTACTTGGGTCCTGCTTCCTCCCTTTCTTGAAAACTGGGACCACATTAGCCAGTTTCCAATCCCTTTGCACCTGGCCAGATGACCACAAATGCTCATATAGTCGGGCCAAGGGCTCCGCGATGACCCCTACCAGCTCCCTCAACACCCTTGTGTGGAGGGCATCTGGACCTGCAGATTTAAAAATGTCTAGCCCTTCCAGAAGATCCCTAACTACATCTGCGCTGACTGAAGTCCTGACAGAGCTATCCCTGAGAATGTCCCTACCTCTGGTAGGTGGGATGTCCCAGTCCCTGCTCAAGAAAACAGAGGCAAAGAAACTGTTAAAAGTATCAACTTTCTTGTCTGGCATAGCCGCAAGATTACTGTTTGCATCTTGCAGGGGCCCTACGTTGCCTGGTGCTCTCTTCTTGTTCCCAATGGACTTGAAAAAGGACGCTAGCCTGAATTCCATCTCTGCCTTGCCTTTCCTAATAGCCCTCCTACACGCACAGGCCAAGGAGAAGTACTACTCCTTGGTGATAGTTCCTTCCTTCCACTGGTTGTATGCCTCCCTTTTAGTCCTCATGCATTGCTGAATATCCTTGCTGAGCCAAGCAGGGTTCTGAGCACTCTTCCCCCCCTTGCTGTACCTGTATATTTCCACAGTGCTTCTAGTCACTTTTCACTGATAGCTCACACAGAAACCACTGGCTCTATGACCTATCTACTACCTAGTCCATGTACACATACATACTTTGCCAAAGTAATGAATGTATACATCCATGCATTCTATGTTCATACATATTACACATGTGTGTATGCATCTCCTCCTCTCCCCTCCCCGCAAAGATATATTCCAAAACTTAGAACTTTTCAACATTTCTTTTAACCCAATTGCCTTGGTTGGGTGAGGAAAATATTCTATTATTTTATCCTATTAACTTTATTCTATTAACTTTATTCCATTAATAGTCATCAGACACAGACAGCTGAATAGTTCTCATTCTTGGGCTTCTAATGCAAATGTTGTAACGCTCATATGCACATATGTATATATGTCAGAATATGCAGAGTATATCCTGATCAGCAACAGGTGCAACTGCTGCCATACTATCCAATTGCAATGCACACATTTCTAGAATTGCAGGAAAGTACCACAATGTCCAGGTATGTGTTGTCAGTGACTGATGCACTAGTTTACAAACTTGTTGATGTGGCTACATTGAATTGTTGCCAAAACAAAGATTACATGGATACCAGGGTCTTTCTTATTTGCTTTCAGCAACAATGTAAGTTCTGTGTTGCTATCAACAGCATAGAGTAGACCAGTATGAATGAAGGATAGCCACAAACTTCTAACCTTACAGCAGTTCAAGCCTCCTGTATAGATGGACCCTTTGTAGGAGTAGGAAGCTGCTACAAATATATGATTGGGAGAAAATGGATGGGATTTTCCAGTGCTATCAGTGATAAGTAGGAACCCGACCCAGGAGTGAATCATGGTTATTAACACCTGACAAGTACCATGGCAAATGATAGGTAATTGTGGTAAGTCTGCAGAGCCTGAGAAAGCTCATTCAATAGAAACTGGGGAGGTCTCTATTTCTATTTTGTTTTCTATTTGTCTTGCCCTGACAAATATGTTATGCTAATCAGAATTATAAATCAGGATAAGGTATATTTAACAAAATATCTGTTAACTTACTAAGCTGAAAATGAAACATAGTCAGGAATGATAAAAAGTGATATCAAATATCTGGTAAAATCTGTGCATCTTTGATCACCAATTACTTTAGCTTTTGCTAATGTTCTCATTGGTGATCATTTTGGTGAATGCTGAAAAGATCACTAGTACAAATAACACACAGTAGGTTGGAGAGAGGCGCATAGGAATTTTCCAATGAGACAAAACATTCCTATATCAGTATTTTACCTTATTGTCAATATATTGTGTACAGCTAGGGATATTCAGAACATATAGTTGTCATAGAACTGACACAGGCAAGGACTATAACATCCAGCCTTTTGCTTTGCAATAAATGACTAAGTACAGACAGTCAAAAAGCCTGAGGTTGAATTGATTCAATCTTTGCAGGTTAGTATAAGCTGCATAGATTGAATAGATAAGCAAGTGAACAGACATTTACTTTTGATTCTGGAAATGCAGCCTCATTCTTGCAGCAGCTCAAGCCAGAAGCCAGGGGGTGCTAAAGCACACCTTCCTAATCAGATGGAACAGACAGCTTGGGCCATGGCTAGCCCACCCACCCTGTGAGGGGGAGAGGGTTTGCAGGGAAGATGCAAAGCATTCTGGGTTAGCTGGAGGACTATGAGTTACCTTGAATCTGGAGGGCATCTGGGACAGAAGATTAATAAACTGACTTTCAGTTTATCAGTTAAGTTTGATATTATATCCGTTAAGTCTGATATTATATCCATTAGGGCTGTGAAAAGCTTCAATCACTGATTCAATTTGGAGGTAATTCGGCCCGATTCAGCAGCCGAATCTCTGAATCTGAATTGAATCAGGAGACCCATTAATCTCTTCTAACCAAATTGGAAGCTTCCAATCTGATTCAGAGAGATTCAGAGAGATTTGACAATTTGGCCATAGACACAGCTTTATATGTTTTTTATATGTACCTCAAGGTACCAGGCATGACTTGTGAATGCTGAGATGGTGGAGAAGATGGAATGCCCCATGGGAATGTGCAGTGGGGTGATCCCCCACATGCTCAGGGGCAGATCCAGAAGTGGACCAGAAGTATTTCTAGGCCACTTCCACGTCCACCATTGAGTGTGCGGGGGACACCCCCATGCTCCTGTGGGATGCTTCATCTGCCCCACCAACTTAGCATTCACAAGCTGCACCTGGTACTTGGTACATAGAAAAAAATTCATAAAACTGTGTATGTGGCCGAATGGCGGATTCTCCGAATCAGAATCGAATCTTCAGATTCAGCCAAATCAAATCAGGACAGTGATCTGAATCAGCAAATTGAATCATTGTCCCCCGAATTAGGCCAAATCCGAATTGAATACTGCCCAGTTCACACACCCCTAATATCCATCCAGGTTTCTTAACCAGTTTCGGCCATTTTGAAGGTGGTTTATGCACACTGAACTTCTGTTACACATTTGAATCGGTTCCCGATCACTTATAACAGTTTATGTATAATTTCTGTCCCTCATCTATATGACCAGGTTCTCATGAGGCCACCATATTCTGCAATCAGCTTTCATACCTACCGGTAATTCCTGGCTGTTATGTTGACATTCTGGGTCAATTTAAGAGCATCCAGTCACAAAAAAGGCCCAATCTAATAGCACGAACCTAGTGTAAAACACCTTCAAGGTTGCCCCAACACTCCTCAGACAGTGCCAACATCGGGAGAAAAGAATAGACTGATGAATTAAAGTATAAATATGCTCTACTACATAGTAAACAGAGGAGTGATTACAGTGCAAATATATCAGTGGAGACAATAAGGTGCCTATTGGATACTGTTTGAATGCACATGCAACTGAACGTGGTAAGTGTGGGGGAGAGAAAGCACATGGCTTAGGTATGATGAACAGCTGAGATGAAGAAAGGCAGGGCAGTCAGCCAGGGAATGGCAAATGGTATACAATCCATCTATAGTTAGAAATGATTACTCCCTGCTGCTGGTACCACTTCTTTACACGGCTGCCCATACCTGATAGCGTGACAAGTACAAAGGGAAGTTTGTGCTGGCAATTTAATAAGGCCCATTTTAGATGGCAAGCAGAGCTATGTGAAAGGGCTCATGTGTATTAGAGAACAGTCACATTTTTGCCTTTGTGTAAAAGAAAAATCAATTTGTGCCTATTCTTGTTTGTGAATTAACAATTTAATAAGAAGGAAAAGAAATGATGCAAGTGTTAAAAACAAGTAAAAAAGGAAAGAAAATGGAAATAATTTAGAAATAAAACAAATTGTTCCTCATATTGTATCTGTCTGCTTTATATTTTGTTTTATTTAGTCTAGTTAGGCATCCTAATTCTGGAGGATGGACTTATTTCCTTACACTTCTATCAATAGTGTTAAAAGTTTAGTAAATGCAAAAACAATCAAAACAAAACAAAACAAATCCTGAAAACACAACCGCCACAAACCAAGCATTGGAAAAAAAATTAGAACTATCTGTTTTCCAAATCCAATGAATTTTTATGAATGTTGGGAAGGAGGGCAGATAGGAGGGCTGAGAGATATTTTTTAATTGTTATGTTTTTTCACTCATGTTTTTTATTGTAGGCATAATAGTAAAGCACAAAAGTATTTATATTAGTACCTATCTGTACTGCTGTAGTATCTGATGTTTTATTTAGGGAAAATTATGCCCCCTCAGCGCCAGTTCTCAGAATGCAGCAATGACTCATCTCAGGATTCTGGCTTTTTTAATGAAACTCTTTCAAACCCTGATTTCAAATTAGAGCTAACATCTTTCTACATCCGATTTTTAAAGCATACTCATTTGACTGGACGTGGTCTTCCTCACTTTCCAGTCACAGGCCCAGTAGCTCATATTTTCACCACTGTCTCTCAGTTTGCTTCTAATAAGAACCTTCCACCTCAACCTAGCTTTAAAACAATGCATTTGCACAGTGATCTCCTGCTTACTGCTGGAGGGGCTGGAATGCCTGCAGCCAGTCCTTGAACCTCTCTCTACCTTAGGTGTTATGCCAGCATTCCTTTCTTAAAGAAAAAAATGGATCGCGATGAAGCTACTACAAGTAAGGACCAAAAACAAAGGTTCTGAGATGATATAGTTAGCTTGAGTTTTATCAACGAAATGTATCACTTAATATAGAGTCCTTGAAATCAACTTTCCTGTTTTAATTATCATATTAAAATTATGCCCCCCCAAATCTTCTGTGGGAAATTGGCAGCATGTGCCTGAAACACCCTATGCTGCTAACAGGGATTGATATTGCTAGGTTTAATGCCCATTCTATTCTACTGTAGTCCCCTCAGCACTATAATACTGGAGCACTGTCCAGAATTGTATTAAGGATGGGTAGGATCAATCGCCTTAGATTCTCTCTCTTGCCCATTAGCTGTCATCGCCAACATATACTTTACAACCCATTTCAAATCATCTGTGGATTCAATCAGCTGAGTTTTGGGCCTGTCAGTGGGTCAAATTCAGACAAATACTTAACTGTTTGAATTCAGACAAATACTTAGGCCTGTAAAAAAAACCCCAACACACCGGACCTCTAACAAGTAGCTCCAAATAGTATAGTCTGCATGCTATGTGATATAGCATTTTGTATAGCTCCTTCATGCAGTCACACGGTACTTCATAGGCTCCGCATTAGAATTTTAGCAGAAAGAGAGAAATGAAATGGCATAATATAAGCAAGCTAGTAAAATGTTATCAGACGAGAGTGGGGTCAATAAGAAAGATCTAGCAAGGCTGTGCTACTGCAGTACTTTGGACTACTCCTGTATGATACAGTATTGTTTTGCAAAGGAGGGATGTGTGAAGGCTATTGGAAAAAAAAAAATCAGGAAAAGATCAATGCCTGACTGAGTTATTTTATTAACTTCTCCCTGGATTTAGTCTGAGACTTAAGGCATGATACGATCATAGAAGATTGCCTTGGGTTATTCCACTCTGAAGTTGTCCATATATCTGACATTGGTCATGCTCTGTCTAATTTGAATGGGAAGTTCAGATTTAATGGTTGAATTCAAGTGGAGCAGGGAAGTATATAACCAAGCCAGGGACTTTCGGTCCATGACTGTTGCAGCCAACACCTTCAAGGGGCATTATTAGAGTTTCCATAACCTCAGGAGAACCCTGACAATATAAGAACTGTGGATACAGGCTGGAGGTAGCAAACAAGTAACAGGATCCAGGCTGATCCAGGGGGAGATCCTAATCATTTTGTGCTCTTTAGAAGTGTAGAAGTGCAATCCTGGACACACTGGATTCAATGCAAGTACTGAGTTTGGTAGATCCAATATTTCATCCTAGACGTATTATCTTAAAAAAAAAAATTCAATTGTGATATTTACATTGTATAACTAAATTCCCTCTGCAATTTGATTACAAGATGTTTCTTTCCCCCCGAACCTGAATTCTTGTATTATGCTTTGCTTTAAAATGGCTCCTGAGGTCTACTCTGAAATTAGATACATTTCACCAACGTCTAGCTCCTTCTGAAAATCACACTCTCTGCGTCTTTAGGCAAATAAATACCTTTAAAACTGGCCCTGTGTCCTAGGTGAGTGTAGTAACTACTAGGTGGCTATAGTAAAGGAGACCCCTCTGCCTTTTCTCACAACCTTTTCTGAAGAGGAAGCCCAACCCCTGTCTTTCAAATTATAGTTATAGGCATCAATTTTGACAATAGATTTTGGGCTCTGGAGCCTGAGTGGAGTGAGAAACCTTAGTTCAGGCTTAGCGGCCTTAGTTTCGGCACCAAGGCTCAAGAGGAACCAGATTTCAAATACTTTATTAGGCTTAGTAATTGCTATGGGCTAGCTCTAAGTCAGTGGTCTCCAACCTTTTTATGGTGAAGATCACTTTTTGGCGCCCAAGGATCTACCACCCCCCCCCACTTATCCCACTCCCTGGCCCACCTCCCAGAGTGGGGCCTGGCCCCCTTCCCCCCACCACCTCCCAGAGAAGCTGCCTGGGCTCTGACCCTACTCACCCAGCCCAGCCTGGGCAGCTGGGGCATGGCTCAGCCCATCCATATGCGTCCTGCTGCTTTCAATCGTGGAGCCTGTAATAGACTGAAATTGACTGTTAGAGTTTGCACGATTGACCTGTTGATCGAGAGTGACTGGTTGATGACCACTGCTCTAAGTAGTTCACTTCTCAGCATGTACAGTTGTTAGATGACTCTCCTGAGGTGCTGATCTCTGTCGATGCACTCTGTACTGAAGAGCAGGAGGCTAGAATTTAGGCATTGCAGCACTTAAACCCTAGACTAGATCTGGTCTACAGATTCCTAAATTACTTTTGAAAATTTGATCTTTTGTAAAACTCATGTTAAATTACAACGAGAAAGGATGTTTTTTGCTTAATAGACAATTTGCAATCAGAACAGATCTGTGCAATGGATTAGTTCTCAATGCATGATTTATTTCCGTATTGCGTACTAGAGGAAACAAAACTAATCCTCAAAGGCAAAACATCTTTCTGCATTTGGCCTTCCCACGGTAAAGAGTGTAAAGAAAGTTGTAACAGCCAAGTTTCCTCAAAGACAAAGAGAAATCCCACAAACTTTCAGAGGCACACATACTTGAAGTAATAACCACTGTCAGAGTAGATTCCAAAGTTCTTTACTTCCCAATTTTTTTCTGTCCTAAAATTCCTATACTGGCACCAAAATTGTATGACAATTGGTGTGTTATATGTGTCTAAAGAGAACAGAATATTTCTTCAGCTGTTCAGTCACCAGAGAAATTCTCAGAAATACCTTGATGAACTCAAAAAAATTTACAAGGCTTATTTTTATTAGTAACATTTTCACCTATGAGGAAGTCCCCTCTGCTAGTTCCAGCTGAGAACGGATATGCAGTGATAGTGACTTTCACATCACCTTCTTTTAAGATGAAATTGTTGCACTGCAGTAGAGTTTGTGTTGGCTGAGTTTGGACTTACAGCATGAAGCAGTGTTTCTGAAGGCATTGTGCCACAGGCAGGCACAATGCAAAGCAACTATAGCACATGGTAAAGTAGCTATGCCATGCTGGAAGAGATGGAAGACTTTCCCGGTGAGGACAGAAGCACCAAAGAGATTTAGGGATGTGGCCCTCCCTGGCCCTTGCCCAGCCTCCCACTTTGTAGAAGCAACTTCTCTGCATGAACTGATTGAGAATAGTCTTTACATTCCCAGATTACATTGTGCCCAGTTCTTGCCCAAGGCTGTTTCACACTACACCCTATCCTTTCCACCATTTCTTCCCTCATCTTAACTTCTGTGTAGTGTAACCCCTTCTGCCTAAACATAACCCCCCAAAATCATGCTGCTAACATGGTGATTGCTGTTATCACACCATTCGTCCATCTTATATGTTTCCACAACTTTTATTAATGTCTATGTAAATTGTAAGCTCTTTAACAGAGGGGCTAATACTCTGTATCCGTACATTGTTTAGGACAATAGGACTTATTTTTGGTTTCCTTTAAGCATTACCATAACATACATGATTAATAATAAAGGCTGGAGAGGCGGAAGGAAGATTTCTTGCACTTTCCCCCACCTTCCATCACACTGAAACTCATGGAACAGACATTATTTGGACATTCGTTTTTCACCTGTCAAGTTGCAGTTCCTTACTATGAGGATTATATTGGTATGATTTTCTCAAGTGTTATTGGGAGGTATGTACAGTAACATTAATTTGAGAGGCACTTACAGTGATATATTGATATATACCTGGTCATTTAGATCATCTTCTCATTCCACATGATTCATCAGGAGGGAATTAGGGTAAAAGTGTGCTGATGTAATAGTGCATTTTTCAAAAGAACATGCATCGTCTTCACCTTGAGCATTAAAACTAGATAAAGTTTTGAAGAAAACAATAAGAAAGCTTTCTTTAAAATCTTGCTGAGGGGGAAAAATAGACTTTCTCGATAGCAGACTGCAGTTCTGACTTCTCAAATGTAAGGTGTTTGTTAGATGCAACAGGTTCCTTCCAACGAAGCAGTGTTCTTACATTCCTCACACCCCCTGTAGGCTTTGAAATCAGTGTTCAAAGTGGACTTTCTGAATTCATGAAAACCCACAGGTCTATAATACATCCCTAATGGAAGTCAAACATGACACCCTAGAGATAAAACACAGTGGCCTTACCCTCTGTTCACAGTAGGTGTCTGTGTATAATAAATATTTTATTTTACTACAAAAACAAATAACTAAACATACCCCCTGTGTTTGTTCTGAACTCTACAGTAGCTTTTGTGAGTTTACTATATTTCAAAGCTGAGTTAGGAAGCCACAAAGTCATGTCAGTTATATTGCATGCTTCCACAATAGAGAACCAAAGCAGCTTTCATTTTGTATAAACCATGTGTTATACTGATGCTGGCTCTTCTCCTTCTAATAAAGTCCCATTGGCATTCCCAAGAGAAATCCCAATATTTCTGGGGGGACCGATAGTGCCTCAGACAGGGCCCAATCCAGGAACAGTTCATTGTTAAAATCTGTTGCCTTGGCATTTTGAAAGTTGAAGGACTTGATTCAGTAACACTCTTGCTACATTTAAGCATACGCCCAGTCTTTTGAAGAAAAAGGGGATAGATAACCTGCTTGAAAGGAAGCACATACTTATAACACTTTTATTTGGGATCCACAAAGGGGTAGTATAGAAGCTTTGGGGTTTCCAGTGGTTATTTTACTTCCACATAGAATTCATAGAAGAGCTTTATTATGGTATGTGTAATTTTACAGGCCTTAATTCACAATACTAGCTCTTTTTAGGGAGGGCAGGTATTATTAAGGCTGAAAAGTGGTGACTGCTTGTGCAGAAAGTCCTTTTTCAGAAGACTTGTTATCCTGCAGCCATGGAGAACCCCATGAGCTTCATTCAGTCTCTAAGAAGATGGACCTTTAAGCTCACAGGCTGCTACTGATCTCTCTGAGAAGTCATAGAGGGCCTAAATGTATCAGACTGCAGTATCTGGGTTTCCGTATGTAGATTAAAAATAAAGGTGGTTTGAGCCCCAATGCTTCCTCATTATACATGTGCACTAAGTGATACGTGCACTAAGTGACTTATGCAGCTCTCCTGGGTTCAGTGAGGTTGAATCCGACTCATCTGCTTGTTCTAGCCACAGATTACAGCTGTGGTAACATTGGAGCTCAGGCCCATCACAAAAGCAATTGTGCTCCTACGTTTGAAAGATGGCTTGAGACATAGCAGTGCAATTCACCCAGTCTGTTAGCATCTCAGGCACTTTGACAGTTTTCAATCAAATACGTAATGTCTGCTAATGACAGAACAGTGACAGCTGTATTGAAATTGTATCAAGTTACAAGACATCACTCTTATTTCAAGGGCAGTATCTAACCACCCACTTTTAAATCTTAAAAAAAGGAAAATGATAAAGATGGAAACAGAGGGAAGCTATAATATGTACCATTTCTGATTAATTACTGAGCTTTGTCAGTTTCAGATTTTATAACTTCATATTTTATAACTTCACTGGGCTAATTTTTCATCTGGTGTAAACTGACATCATTCCACAGACTTCAATGAAGCTTTGCTGATTTACATACTCTGTAGATCTGTTCCACTGATTTCAAATACATTATATTGGGAAAAGAAAAGAGTAATGCATTTGTGAATCAAGATCATGAGGTACGTTTCCAAGCTCAAATTGTTAGGATATTCAGAAGTAGAATTTCTTATTTTATTGCTCTCTCATGCTACTAGGTATCAGAAATGTCTACTTTTCTAAAGGACCAGACAGAGTGTAGCATTACCTAGGCACAATAATAAGAGCTTCAGACATTGTAAAACCTAAACTTTGACTTGTGGGTTGAAATCAGACATTTAATGTTATTTTAACATGGTATTTGGCGTGTGCTTTTATATGTTTCAGTGGCTTATATCATCATTCTTATTGCACTAAAATTTACATGTCCTTTTTCTTAAATAATATCCTTGTGTAATTTTTTTTGTAAGCTCTAGGTTTATTTTATGACCCATAAACTTAGACAATATATTAAAATCTTGGAAGAATTTAATATCAGGAGCAGATTATCTTTTTTTAAACCCTCATTTCTCTGTGTTATAGAGACATAGGCATATCAAGTATGTTAAAAGGTTTAATAGCTGTTAGTAAATTTTACTGCAACTGTCAATAACTTCATAATATATGAGGCCAGTTAATAGGTCAACAGAACATATTTATATCTTGCTATAAACTGTTTACCCAAGAACAAACTAATTTCTAATGATAATGAAACAAAGTCAATAAACATTAATTTTAGCATTTCCCACTTCGCCTCCCAACTCAAACAGTTTTAACATCTGCTGTAAATGTTGACTAACCAGTGTTAAAAACAACATACTGTTTTCTTGGGCTCTGAGCAAAAAACTTGTGATAACAGTGAGGTAGTGATCACCGGCTTCCATAAATACAGGTATATAATGAATGAGAAGAACAACACATTTTAATCTGTGGAGCAATATACCACATCTGCATCCTTTGTCTGTCTGTTTGTCTCTAACAAGCATTCCATAACTGAGGGCCTGTTTCCCAATTCCCAACTCTTCTAAATTAGGGAGTGTCTCTAAATTATGACTTCTATTGCTACAAGTAACATGAGTTTACATAGGCTTGGTAGAAAAGATGTACTGTTTTTACAATTTTAAATAGACTTTAGTAGTATGCCTTAAAAATCTTCTTCTGCTTAGCTGCACAATTACAAATAAAATACACATCTGGACATTTTGTAAAAATATAATACAGTACATCTATTTTTCTATCGTTATCACATTTTTAAACCTAGAACATGCTCAATGCCCAATTATATTACAAGCTAAGGTATCTAAATGACAGTATTGGAAAGTGCCAATCACCACTAGTATTCAAGGATCTGATTGCTCCCATGAAAATCAATGATAGAAGTCATTAGCATTGCTGCTGCAGATTTTGGCCTTATGCTCAAGAATATCAGGAGACAGTTGGCTCCTTGCAGGACTGGTATCCAAAGCATTGACTGACTGGGAAATGTCGCAGCTTCTATTGGGCCTGATTCTAATAATCTTACTTGCTTACGAAGCAGCAAATTACTTCATTAGTAGCCCCATAAAGTCAATAGAACTCCTTCATATACGAGCTAGTTGTCAGTTGGAGCAGCCTTGTATGAACCTGGCCATAGAATTAAGTGATCCAGAATCAGACCCTCAGCCCCATTTCCCAGAAATGGGATTCATCCGCAAACTTTCTCCACCTCGATCCTATGCCCCTCAATACAAGTGTACACAGGACTGAAGACAGGCAGGTCTCTCACTGTAGTTTCATGTTACAAAACTGAAGAGCTGCACCCAATTAAATTTTTATATTTAATATTAGGTTTTATTAATCTAGTATTTTATTAATAGAATTTTTAAATATTTAATGCCAAATTTTTATATGTAATACTAAGTCTTATTAATCTAGTAAATTTTATTAATAGAATTTTTGTAACTTTTTCTTTTTCTTTCCATTTTTTTATATTTTCAGATTAATTACATAATTTAAAAATATTGTGGTGCCAGACTGAGAACATGGTAATGCATCCCTTGCAGTGAACAGGACAGTGGGGAGGAGAGCTTTTTATCCCTTTTTCCCTCCTCTCCCATTAGTATTTTTCACCCTTCTTTCTCCTGCTCTTCCTCTTACTGCGGCATCTGCAGTCAGATTTGAAGTTCAGCAGCCCTAATTCCCCTTCTAATGGAGCCTAATTATACTGTGTTTGTGTGCTGAGCATGGCTTCCATGGTAGGTGACCCCACCATTAAGAAACTCCTCTTCAGCTACATATGCCTTCCCTATCTTATGGGATGCTATTCTATGTATTAACTGATTTTTTCCCTTTCCAAATTAGTAACACAGTCACATAGCAAATTGGAATATGCATGTAGTTTCAACACTGATATGGTATTGCCTTCTCCTCTTGCTGACACTTTTGATGTTGTTCCCTTTCATCGTCGTCATCGTCCTGCTCCTACAGCAGACTTAACATCTAAGGCCTTATACAGGGCATAATTAGAAGCTGCAGGACCCAGACGTTAAGGTTGGGATCCTATTTTTCAAACAGCAGCCTCTGGAATTATGGCTGGTTCCTTGGCTATAGCTGTGTGGATAGTGCCATTACTTATGCTAGCAGCTATGGAGCTGCCTCTAGGCTATCTTGGAATTAACCTCCTAATAGGTTGGTTTTGGCTACTTAGTAACCATTGGGCCAGATTCTTCGACCATACTAAGACCACTCTGCACCTTGCAAGGCCACCTCTGGATGTTTTAAGGCCGAGAAAATATTTCCCTGAGCAGGGGGAATCTCTCTCTCTCTCCCAGGTTAGAATTTCCTGAGCTGATTACCCCCAGCATGGCAATAGGAGGAAGGGATAGCATACGGTGGAGGAAGTATAATAGAGGCACTCTTGGGACAGAGAGAGAAAAAGAGACAGGGAAAGAGACTGCCCCATCCAGGTCTCCACTGGGTCAGATATCCTAAGGCAGAAGTGTACATGAGAGCTGGACTGGAGCAGCACTAATTTGTACCCTAACAAATACAAATAGTTCCTGATCAAGGAATAGCAACTAGGTCTTTATGCTTCTCCAACTCCAGTCAGAGTAGAGAACAGAGCCCAAATGTCTTTTGGCTACTCCCTGACAACAGGGAAAGGGAATATGCTTACACTTGCAAGGTTGTGAATGAGGTCAAGCACACTTTCTGTGTTGCATTCATGTGCAAAAGTTTTTGTTCTGTATTGTATTCAGGAGCCTCTGAGTATAACAGCTACATGCATTATCCCATCCTGGTATGCATTCTATTTATAAACTTCTGAGCTTCTATGCTGTGCAATAAAACCAGGCAGTTTTCAGTTCACTGTTGCATAAGAGGCATCTTAATATCCAAGGCCCTTAAATGAGAATTAACACTAGTCTTGGAAAAGTGCTGAACAAACAGGATTTATTGTGACTGCTGTAGCATAGCTGCCTGATCAAATTGTATTTGGTTTTAGAAATTGTATATGAAAAGTAAACTTCCTTCATAAAAAAGATAACTGTATATAGTACCACAAGACATACTATTGTGTCACGTTGGATAGGAGCTTGTAAAGGTAGGAGTCAGTGTAGTTGGGAAAATCTGTGCCCAAAACCAAATATGCTCTCATGACTCCAAGGAAAGTTCAGGCAATCCTTAGGAATGGATTTCTTCTTAGACTTTCATCTTTCTCTCTTTTTTCCTGCTACAAAAGCACATTTTGGGGCACTAAATGAATCCAGAGATTTTTCACCACCACAGTTTTAATTCAGCATGCCTCAGTTTCTCTCCGTATATAGGATTGAGATCACAATAGCCATCTACTTCATAAAGTACATATAAACGTTTAATTTATTCACGTTTTTAGAAGCATTTCAGGCTCTTTAGAAGGAGGGCACTATCAAACCATAACATATAAGTACAAATACTTTTATACATTATTAAATTGACTTGAGGACTCCTTACCATAGTCCATTCTACTGAGTATCTACATGCTGTGGGAAGTAGTGATTTCCCCTCTGCTCTGGTGATGTTAGCAGCTATCGGTGGCACTGAACAATTCCTTTTCCACCACAGTATGGGATATATTAAGCGAATGAGCTGAGCAGTTCTAAGTGGCTCACTCAGGCTTTGGGATTGTCTACATTACAGAGTTCCTGCTGCTGTAATGAAAGCATGGCCATTTTATCTGAGATCTTTGGTGTAGATGCAGCACGTAATGATATTAATTTTGCTGCTGGCTTAAACATTACAAGCCCCCCAAACTGCATCTACACCAGTGGTTTTGCTAGCATAGCTATGTCACCTGTCTGAAGGGGAGGGTTTATCATTTTTCCTACTCCCCGCTGATTTAGCTGTCAGCAAAATTTTGTAGTGTAAACTAAGCCTTTGTGTCACAAGCGTTCTGCCTCAGATACTGCTAATACTCTGCATTTTCATATCCTGTGTCAAAGGGTTTGAGCAATTTCATAATCTGTGACCATCTATAATCTGTTTAACAAATAGCTGCTTGACAGACTGATGTGACTATTGACACAATTGCCTGAGACTCTTGCTTTTATATTTTTATATAAAAGCAATGCTCATGAATGCTCTTAGCAGGAAATGAAGATGAAAAAAATTGTGTTTACTCACATGTTAACTATAAAACAACATGCTCTTGAAACCAGAGGCTAATATTTCGCCTCAATATTACTCCACTGAACTTCAGTGCTGATGGGGTCTCAGGCAAGAGTATTTTTTTTGTTTGTTTTTGTTTTTGTTTTAAACAATGACATATTTTGCCAAAAAGACACTCAGTGTGTTCAAGCAGCAGCATCAGATGGGTGTTAGCTTTGAATTTCCTTGCTTTTGTCAGGCTCATTATTACAGTCTGAATGTTATTAAAATGCTGCTCTTTGTCTGTTAATAATTTCATTTCTGTCTCTGCCACGTGGACTTTAAAACATTGTGAAATGGGGTTTTTTTTGTAGCTACATTTTTTCAAGTTCATTGATCAAACATTTGTACATTTTAATGTTATAAATAATTGAAGAGCCTTCATTTTTCAATGTTAAAATTAAGTTTTCTGTTCTGCCTTTTAAAACTAGAACAAGGGAAGTGTAATTTAAGCCATAAAAAGGCAGCAAAATAATATATGAAACTTTCTCTAACCCTTCCTCTGTGAGATTCTCCTCATTTTACTTTGATTATCATGAAGAATAAAGCATGAACATCAGCCCTTGACAAAATCCTTCAGTAGGTTACTAGCCAGAGGAATGCACCTATTTTCTGCCAACCCTTGAAGTTTAGGATGGATGTAAAGCAAATGTTTGAAGCTACCAGCAGGTTTACATGCAAAGCTGTGTGGGGAAGTGAAACCCAGCCAGAGCGATCCAGAGTTCACAACCCTCTGAGACTGAAGGCAGCTCAACACAGAGATGAGAACTATCTTCCCTTCTTGGTGCAGGTCTCAGAAGGGAAATGAATGTAGTTCTGCTTTGTTAGGGGTGGACAGGATTTGGGAGCTCTGTTCCTCAAACAAAATGGATCTGGCTTTGCAGGGGCTTCTTGGTTGCCACTGCACAGAATTGAATGGAGTGGACAGATACAGTCAATGATTTCCCTAGAGTACGTGAAAATAGGGAGGCCCTTGATTAACTCGACATTTGCTGCACAATATAAAACTAGCATGCACTGCACAGATATGACTGAATGAGGGGGTCCAGTAGTTAGCAATACTGCTGGATCACCCTGTCCCATGAAAGCAGTGAAACTAAATTAGATACTCACCTGCAACCATATTAATATAAGGATGGTAAAAATGGGATACTTCTGAAGCTGTGTCCACAGTTCAGATTAAAGTGGATCCAAAACCAGAAAGATGTGTATTTTGGATTTGGTTCAAATGGTATTCTGTGTTGGAAAACTTGCAAAAGTCAGCTAATACTGGACCCCTCTAGGGCTACATTTGTGTGACAGTTTGTCAGTGTCTTGAGTCTTCAACTGAAATACTGGATCTCATGGTATATGTGGACCCAAGGGTTGCCTTCTTGAGACTACCATTGCCAGTCTTTTCATGTACACCAACATTGGATAAGCTGTTGAAATGAAACAGACTCACTGTGTTGAGCAAACCTCATTTCAGGTTTTTGGATGACTCTCACAAGCAACTGCTTATAAGCAAAACTTAGCAGAACACATTTAAACATCTTTGGTTGAGAAACTGCACTACAAATTTCATTAGAATACTTTCCCAAGGGGAATTTCTGGTACTTCTTAGCTCAGATGGAACTAAATATACTGTATAAAATAGCAAAATAAAAATCCTGATTTAAATTAATGCTACCAATAGACACAGGCTCTAGACTGCCTCCTGCTGCCTCTCACACACAAGCTTAATGTAGAGGGGGTTTTTTGTGTGTGTCTTCTATGTATGTCTATTCAGATTTTAAAAAATCATGGAGGTAAAGTTCCATGAGAGGTATGATGAAAACTATGAATCTTCACATTGAAAGATGCAAACCATGAAGCCTGCATGTTTCTCTCTCTTTCAACTATTGTTTCACTCACCATGACATTTTATGAAAATTGTGTTGAGTGAAATGGAAATTTACTGAAAATACTAAAAACAGTGTTGATGGAGCAAGCTACCCCCAGTTGATTACTCTGCCTGCCTGGGTTCATCTCAAAGCAAGCATTCCCAGATCTCTGGCGATGCCAAGTCTGAGTGTCTGAATATATAGTCAACACTCCACCCCTCAACAGCAGTGGAAGAAAAATCATTAAAGTTAATACACCAGTAAATTAAGATTGGCCTGAACTGGAAAGTTTGGAGCTGTGTTCAGATGCAAGTTTGGGGGAGGAGTGACTCAGGCATGTACTAATTAAATCACATCATCTCCAAATTTCATTTAATTGGATTTTTGAGTCCAATGTGAAGTACAAATATAATGCTGCTGATGATGATGTGAAGCTATACCTACTGTCACTTTAACAGTAGGCAACGTATCATGGGATGCCACTAAGGTAGCTTTTTTCTCCCCTCCCCCCCGCCTTTTTTTTCTTTTACAGCAGCACAGGTTCATCTGCATGTCTTCGGCTGAGAATTTTAACACGTAAGGCAGGTTCTCCGTCTCATTTTTTTTCAATGGACAGGAATGAAGCAGCAGAACTGAACTGGATTTACCACAACTGCAGCTGACTGGGGAAACCAAGGCTGAATTAGTGGTTGGTATATTCAATTTAAAAAGAAAAGAAAAGAAAAAGAGAGCGAGCCACAACCAATTATACAATTCTATTCTGAAGAATGCTCAGTTATTTTCACTATCTCAGAGCCATTTCAGCTGAAAATATGATGTCATACTTAATAGTCCATGGAAAAAAAAATCAAGGAAAAATAGGTTTAAGAAGTCTAAGAGGTATGTATGTGTGCAACTAGCTCTTACCAAAATCCTTGGTTGCTTAGGACCTATAAATCCCATTGTTTCATTTTCTCTGTAAAGAAATACCTTTGTAAACTATGAAGTGTGTGTATCATAAAATCATAGACAATTAGGGTTGGAAGGGACCTCAGGAGGTCATCTAATCCAACCCCCTGCTCAAAGCAGGACCAGCCCCATCTAAATCAGCCCAGCCAAAGCTTTGTCCAGCCAGGTCTTAAAAACCTCCAAGGATGGAGAGTCCACAACCCTGCTGGTAACCTGTTCTAGTGTTTTACTACCCTCCTACTGAGAAAAGTCTTCCTAATATCTGACCTAAACTTCCCTTGCTGCAACTTGACACCGTTGCTCCTTGTTCTGTCATGTGCCACCACCGAGAACAGTTTAGCTTCATCCTTGTTTAAACCCCACTTCAGGCAGTTGAAGGCTGCTCTTAAATCCTCTCTCAGTTGTCTCTTCTCTAAACTAAATAAGCCCAGTTCCCTCAGCCTCTCCTCATAAGTCATGGGTGTCCCAGCCCCAGCATTTTCATTGCCCTCTGCTGGACTCTTCCCAATTTGTCCACATCCTTTCTGTAGCAGGGGTCCAAAACTGAAGGCAGTAAGCCAAATATGGCCTCACCAGTGCTGAAAAGAGGGGGAAAATCACTTTCTTTGAAACTGCTGGCAACACTCCTGCCAATGCAGCCCAGTATGCCGTTCGCCTTCTTCACAACAAGGGCACACTCTTGGCTTATATTCAGCTTATTGTCCACTGTAAGCTCCAGGTCCTTTTCTGCAAAGCTGCTGCCCAACCAGTCAGCCCCCAGCCTGTACCAGCGCACTGGTTTGTTCCATCCCAAGTGCAGGACTTTGAACCTGTCCTTACTGAACCTCATGGCTGCATCCAGACAAGTTGTGGCCATGAGGTATGTGGTGCTGCAAACACATCTGTGATGCCACATGCCTCACATTCAGATGTTCTCCACGCTGCAAGGGAGCACTGCCCATGTGTGCGCTGCTGTTTTTTTTCCCAAGAAAAAGGTGGAGCAGTGCATGCATGAGCAGCATGTGCTGCTCAAAAGCGGAGCCGTACCACACAGAGCTGCGCTACAGCTGCCAATCAGGCTCTGTGTGGCAGAATTGCCACTGCTGCAGCCCTGGGAGGCCTGCAAGACCCCAGGCAAAGCTGGCATGGGCATTCCCCAGGGACACGTAGCAGCAGTACAAGGTGTCCCGCCACTACTTATTCCCAGGGAACCAAACATCCATGCTTGTGTAGATGCAGCCCATGAAATTTCTTTTAGCCCAGTCCTCCAATTTGTTTACATTACTCTGAATCTTAGCCTTACCCTCTACCCTATCTACTACTCCCCACAGCTTGTCACTGGCAAACTTGATAAGGGCGGACTCTATGCCATCTTCCAGGTTGTTGATGAAGATACTGAACAAAACCAGGACCAACCCCTGGGCACTCACTAGATACTGGCAGCCAACTAGACATTTAGTCATTGATTCCTACTCTCTGAACCCTATCCTCCCAGCCCAGTGCTGCAGCCGGTTTTCTATCCGTCATAGCATAACTATAGCATATGTTATCCTGGCTATGCTCCTGTCTTTTCATGAACATTGGTCCTCATTTACAGGCATCCTAATGGAGGACAGTGGGAATATACTTGGGAAGAACACATAGTAGAACTGGGGCCTCACTGGGTCTTGGCTTATTATCCAGTAATTTCCCAAGAACCAGAATACAGAGTGAAATCTTCTGTAATTATTTTTGATGAGGAAAGAGTTCCTTAAATAATGCTCTGACAAGAATTTGAGCCACTACACCAAGTTTCAATCATCTCCACAACCTTCCAAGTTCCAGTCCATCTAAAATTTCCCCTTTGCATCTCAGCACTGAGATACAGATTGGCAGGACTGGATTGAGACATGTACAAGCAGTGCAGCATACTAAATTACTCTTCTCCTCAGCATAATGGCTCTTAGAATACATTATTATCGGACTGGGGAAAATGTTGCTCCTACATTTAGAAGTGCCTGAACTTTTTCAGATTGGCTTGGTTCATCTGTGAGCAGTTGGGATGCTGATATTCACTTATTTTATTCTTCACCAAACATGTAGAACCTCTGACAACCATTTGTTTAAATTACTTACACAACTTGCCGTTTTAATCTTTTTTTCCTATTAATCTGTGACAAGCCATGAAATTTAATATTTTTTACCATGACTAATGTATGAAATTTGTTAGCTTGTCTGTAATTTACAGAGAGCCTTGAATAATTGAGCCTTTAAGTTTAAAGGCTTATATTTTGTTATTGTAGCAGGGCTTGTTTTTAATGATTTAAGGCAACATGTTCCTCCACCCTTGCTCTATTTCCTGTATGTGCACCAAAATATTTATATATAAAAAGAAAAGGAGGGGAAAAAAGGGGGAAGAAATATGAAAATAGCATAAGAAACAAACTTGTCTTCATTGTCCATGTACCTGTACCACTTTCTCTACTCGCAGTTTAATCTTCATCCTTGTAGTGTTTTCTTTACCTTCAATTATCAAAACTTAAAGCACGGACCTTTTTACTTTGTGATCCACTATTTCTGCTTATGGCTCCATAGAAATAATAATTTAAAAAAATCTCCAAGTAAAGAGGGATCCATCTCTACCTTGTCACAAAGGACTCCACCTAATGTTAACGATGAGCAATAACTAACATAAATTTGATCCATTGTATGAGTACTTATGCACATATTCATGTACATATGTGCAGACCATAAAGGAATGTGCATAGGAAATGGTGTAGCAACAGAATAAGCCAGGACTGGGATAAGAGTTCAGCAGTACAGGAATCTTACAAGCTGTTCTCCCTAGACTTTGCAATGTTGAAAGCTTTGCAAGGTTTGCATCCTTCATAAGATTTTTGCTACCTCAGACTGCCCACTGACAAAACCATAGATACAAGCTCAAAACCTATAACTACAATGAAAAGGTAAATGGAGAGGTTGAATACAGAGATTCTGGTTTGAGCCCATCTTCAGATACACACATACATGCGCTATTCTGTAGGTCGCTGACATAAACAGACATAGTAAGAATTTAAAGATCTTTTTGCAATAACAGATATTTAACCATCTGCTTAAACTTACATATTAGTGTTCTACCTAAAACACCTGACAGTTTACCTGAATTTCTTTTGGAAAATTAGACTCACAAAAGACTTGTACTAAAGGGATGATGGAACTGGTTCAGAGAAAGCAGGTAACCTTCTGATTTTGCCAAAATTAGACTAAAAAGAGGATTGTTAAGTATCTAAAAATGTAGTTTGGTTTCTAATCCTAGTTTTTGTAAAATAAACTGAGGCCAATCCAGAAAACAGATCTACCAGAGCTTCAGAGCTGACAAGGTATTATCAGACCCTCATCTTATCAGGTGGGTTCTAGCATTTCTCAGGTGCTGAGGCCATGATTTTTTCTTCCATATGAGACACAGTGCATCCTGTGATGTACAGCAATCACCTGGGGGAAAGGAGGCCAAGAGAACTCAGGCTAGAATGAAGCAGACCTCCAAGTGACTGCCATTGTGTAACATGAGCTAATGCACAACACAGCAAGCAGTGCCAAGTGGCTTTTCCAACTGCCTCTTAAAAATATAGTTTCCTACCTTGCTTCATTGCCAGCACTCAGCATTAGTGTGACAAAATAGATTAAACCCCTTAAATTAGTGCAGCAGGTTTCACAGATCCGGGACTTATTAGGCCATACTAGTCTAGATATGCCACTGTGGGAAATTAGCCATGGAATTTCCTTTAGGAAGATAGGCCCTTTGATTCTGATACACACAGGGATCCATGTATTTAAGCAGTAGATTAAATAGATATTATTGGAAAAGGCTCTTCAAATCCCTACCTTCACCACATATGTCAGAGAGCTACATAATAGTGTGTGTTTGTGTCTATATCTGAAGATGGGCTCAACTAAAACCTCTGTATTCAACCTCTCCATTTATCCTTGCATTGTAGACATAGATTTTCAACTTGCATGTATGGTTTTGTCAGTGGGCAACCTAAGGTAGCAGAGATCTTGGGATGCTGATCTTGCAAGGATTCACCCATGTGTGTCAAAAAAAGTGTTTTCTGGCCACCTCTCAAGTCATTTCTCTTAGCAACTGCCTTGGTCTACCAAGACTAGTACGGAGACTTTGTCTAACCATGTTTCCAATCTGGTAGGATATACTTCAAATTTCTGGAAAGTCCCACCATACCACCTTTGCCTACAAATTAGGACTGTTACAAATGTTTATCTTTGTTCAGATTAGGGTTGGTGAGCCAATAATTGATCTGTCAGATTTTGTCAATTGACTGAAAATTTTTGAACAGTCAAAGATTAGGGCAATTTTACAAAAAAATCTACATTTTTGTAGTTTTCTTGATTGAAATGTGTCCTTTTGTTGTTTTTTGGCACATTTCTTAATGAAAAATTTGTGCTTTTTCTGTGTATTATTTGGACCTTTTGGCAATTTTTTACAATTTTGGCTGATATATTGGACTGGTTTATTGACCAAACTTCATTTGACCAGTTAAATACAAACCCTAGTTCAGATAAAATAAAAACTGCCAAATCCTTCCAGGGATGGTTACTAGTACCAGAAAGAGACAGGTAATTAGCCATATTTGTCTGAAATCATGCAGAAGGTAAGATAGAGATGATGCACCTTATAGATAGACTAAATCAGAGATGAAAACGCTTTTATGAGTTTGAGCTCACTTCCGCAGATGCTACTACTGTGGACAACTATGGGAGTGGGAAGTGGGGGTGGAAAAAAAAATCAATCATTGTAACTTGCAGAGATGTAGCTAAACCAAATTGCAAGAACCACTGTAGATCTTGCAGTTTACTCTAAACCCCAACTTTTCTAGGTGGAAAAGAGGTCATCAAATCCTAAAATTAAAACAGAGTATTAGACATGACCTAATGGTACATTTAGAGAGCTAGTGCTTTATTCTGTCACCAAGTTGATTCAGAAAGTGTATTTTCATGGACCACTGAAGCCCCATTAATTGTTAAGGTGACAATGTTGAGGACATTGCTGTAGCATCTATTTCCATCCAAGTAGGAGAACCTGTGCATCATAAAGAGGAAGGATAATGTTAACAACTGAGCTAAGAGTTGAGCCAGAAGTAGCTCTCTAATATCTGGAAAGAAAAAAGGAAGGTAAGGAGGCTGCAGCTGCACAAAGGAGAAAAAAAAAGAAAAAAAGTGTTCTTAGAAGGAGGCAAAATACAAAGTGATCTAATGGTGCATTAGCCTTAAACAAGAAGGAGTGGTGTAGTACAAAATGCCTTCGAACAAGGGTGTTATATATATATTCCTCAGGTCATGTTATTTCTTTTAAATATTAATCAGAAAAATTGGAAAGCTTTATTATAAAGATGACAAATGCTACTATGCCTCAAGGAAAGGTTGCGCACAGGATGTGCAAGCTCATACTTATTGATTCAACATGGTGACTGTGAGCTGCACTTTTAATGAGGGAAATAAAACATCCACTTAATTGGCTATAAAAGGATGTACACCACAGACTTACTGAAACATTAGGCTGCATAGTTAGGATCTACTTTGTTACAATGCCCCATTTTTATTAATATTATTTTTATTGGTTGTGAAATCTACGAGTTTATCCATGTTATTGGTACAAAAGGCATTTTTTTAAAGAGAGAGTGGGGAGAGAGAGAGAGAGAGATTTCTATACAGGGCAAATTGAAAACATCAGTGTACCCTACAGAGTAACAGCACTTTATCATGATTTATACATGGGAATGCAAGTGTTGCCAAAAACATAGGTGACCTCTGTACCCTATATTAATAATTACAGTATGGAGATGGAAGTCTGATATGCAGGACACTCATATGCACTAGAGAAAAAGTCTTTGTAAAGTTTCTTTCTGGTTTAAGACATTTTTTAAAAGGAGGAGGCTTGAACTAGTAAGCAATGACATGATTTTCATGTTTCAATGGGAAGCAAACTGTTGGACTGTTCTCTGAACTCAGATTGTATTCTACATGTTCAAGATTATTTAGCAAATAGTGAACTATGAACAAGCCAAAGCCACCCTTCCTGCTAAGATCTATTGAGAAGAGACCACTTTTCCAAACTTTGATAAAAACTGCAACATGAAATTCAACTAACACAAGACAGAATTCAAATCTAGGTGGTAGGATATCTATTTAGTAAAGCCAAATCATTTCCAGGTGAAAGTGAAATAGCTAACCCATTTTATTTTGGGGGGACCTTACTTGGATCAAGAGAACACCTGTGCACTCCAGATAGAGCTAAGCATACTTTGTGGCTTTGTAAAGCATGTAGTAATTATTTTATTTAAAAAGGACTCTACATATTTTGGACTGTATTTTGAACGAAACATTCCATTACTCCAATTAAGAAACAATAGGACACCAGGAGGGCATTGTAAATGACCATGTGACCAAATAGTTACAGCAATGGAATGTAATAATATGGCCTACATCATAAAAGAAATTCTGTGATACAGTGTGATGACAACTAGGTTAGCAAAGCTTATGATTGTAGGTGAAACAGAATAGAAACAAATCATTTTGAGGTTTTGTTACAAAAGCAAATCTAAACGTTGTCTCAGTAGTAACTGAAACTTTTGATAGTCTCTGGGATAGGCAACTTCTGTCAATCTGTCTACAGTATTTATGTAATACACGCTAACACTAGCATCTGAATAATTTGCAAATGTGAATCCTTCAACAGAACATAAAATTTGTCAATCTTACATGATTTGGGTAAAACATGGTGATTGCCAAAAAGTTGAACTTCCATTTTTTACTTGTTTAGATGCCTTCTTCATGGTTGTGAACCCAAGATACCATAAAATGGCAAATCCTGTTCTTCATCGTCTTCATCCTCAGGATAAAGTTTGTAGTACACGTGTCCTTATGAAAAACTAGTCTTCTAGTACTAGATTTTTGAGGTTTTCCCTTTTGTGACCCATTCATGACTGAGATTGGAGACAACAGTGGTTCTTGGATTATAGTAAAACAATTGTTTGGAAAGTGCATGAAAAAATGAACATGAAAATGAGCTAGGGTTTCACTATCCTTGTTGACTGAAACTGTAAACATACAAAATATTGAAAAGCTCAGCATAAGAGAAAAAGAATAAATTAGTCTGGTAAAGGCATCTAGTTATTATGATCTAAGGTATTATTAGTAACACCTAAAGAAAGTAAGGAAATCTTTTATAATATATTAAATGAAAAAAACAAAAAACAAAAATTTCAAAAGAAAACAAAACGTGATATAAACCTTTTATGATTTAAGAGTAATTCTGTAACCTGTCTCAGTAAAAATACAACTCAGCAATGTATTTCATAATTTTTATTAATTCAAATAGCGTTTGTATTACAAAAAAAATTGTAAAATGAACAGATGAGCAAGGATCTGTGTTTTCTGTTTCCCACAGAAAAATGCAATAAACCTGATGGTGTTTAACACCGAAAAATGCAAGGTTCTCCACCTTGGGAGGAAAAACCTGCAGCACCCTTATAGGCTCGGCAGTGCTACGTTGGTTAGCACTACAGAAGAAAGAGACTTGGGGGTCATCATTGACCACAAGATGAACATGAGCCTGCAATGCGATGCTGCGGCTAGTAAAGCGACCAAAACACTGGCTTGTATCCATAGATGCTTCTCGAGCAAATCCCGGGACGTCATTCTCCCCTTGTACTCGGCCTTGGTGAGGCCGCAGCTGGAGTACTGCATCCAGTTTTGGGCTCCACAATTCAAAAAGGATGTGGAGAAGCTTGAGAGAGTCCAGAGGAGAGCCACGCGCATGATCAGAGGTCAGGAAAACAGATCTTACGATGACAGGCTGAGAGCCATGGGACTCTTTAGCCTGGAAAAGCGCAGGCTCAGGGGTGATCCGATGACCACCTATAAGTTTATCAGGGGTGACCACCAGGATCTGGGGGAACGTTTGTTCACCAGAGCGCCCCAAGGGATGACGAGGTCAAACGGTCACAAACTCCTGCAAGACCATTTCAGGCTGGACATAAGGAAGAATTTCTTTACTGTCCAAGTCCCCAAGGTCTGGAACAGCCTGCCATCGGAGGTGGTTCAAGCACCTACATTGAACACCTTCAAGAGCAAATTGGATGCTTATCTTGCTAGGATCCTATGACCCCAGCTGACTTCCTGCCCTTTGGGTGGGGGGCTGGACTCGATGATCTCCCGAGGTCCCGTCCAGCCCTGATGTCTATGAAATCTATTAATTTAATTTTTAATGGAGGCAAATATGGCTTTCTCATTTTCCTGGAGAAACCCATAAATTTTGCAGTTTTGCAATGAACCTTCTGCAGGCTGGCAGGGTTCTTTGTACCCTCTGCAGGCTGGGAGGGAGCGGTAGGAGGGCAGTCAGGCAGGGGGTGCCATGCACATGCACATGGCCCCAGGCAGCCTGTAGAGCAAGGGAGAGAGGGAGTTGAGCAGGGCTGGGGCTGGGGCTGGAGCTGGGGCGGCTGCCCTGCTGTGAAGTACCTGGGGCTTGGGGCCTGGGCCACAAAATGAGGCTGCAGGGCCCCAGTGGGGAGTGGGATGGGGCTGTGGGTGGCTTGTCCAGGGTGTGTTGGGGATTGGGCCAGCACCCCATGTACTCCTGGGGGGCAGTGGGGCCTGTGCCCCCCCGATCTATGCCTGGAGTGAGGACAGGGCAGGCTGCGTGCTGTGGGCTCAGGCAGGGGTGGAGCCAATTCTCCACCTCTGCATGCACTCCTGGAGAGCCAGGGGGATCTGTGCCCCCCAGATTTGTGCGGGCCAGAGGCTGCCCGTTGCACACTTCAGGCTCATGCTCCCCACCTTGCTGCCCTCTCCCGAGGCCTCCACAGCCCAGCGTCTGTGACCCAGCTGTGCAGGGAATGGTGGAGCTGTGCAGAAAGTTGCCTGCCACTGCAAGTTCCACGCTGCCTGCGTCCCCTGTGCACAACCCCGTGCTCCCATCCCTGCTGCAGTCGTGCAGGCAGGGGACACGTCACCAGGGCAGTGCAGAGCTTGCAGTGGCAGGCAACTTCCTGCACAACTCCGCTATTCTTTGCATTGCAGGGTTGCACATACTGGGCTGCAGAGACCCCAGGGGAGGGCAGCAGGGTGGGAGCCTGCAGTGGGCAGTGCACAGCCCCTGCATCATGCACCGATGTGGGGGGCACAGGACCCCCTTCCTCCTGGGAGTGTGTGCTATGGCAGGAAGCAGCCCCCTCCCCAAGTCCACAGCAGGCAGGCAGCAGGAGGGGTGTGTGGGGGGAGCCAGGCTGTGCTCCACTGTACCAGCCTCTGCCTCCTGCCAGGGGCAGTGGACTGCAGACCTGGGTCCCTGGCCCCGTAGCCCTGGCAGCTGGGAGCCCTCTACAGCAGAGCTGGGGGAGCAGGAGCTGTGCAGGGGAGGCAAGGGGCACTAGCAGGGCCAGGAGGCATGTGGGGGGCCTCTCATTTTCACCAAAGGTCTTGAAGTTTTTAATCAGAGAATTTGCCATTTTTATGAGAATACCAGGATCTCTACAGATACGAGCACATTTTATGTTACAATTGATGGTTAAAATATGACACACGGTATTTTAAAATTTCCCTAGAGTGAAAATCTCTCTTGAAGACCCATATGAAAATTTCCTTAGAAATTAATAAAGCTATGACACCTAAGAGATTACATTGTGATAGTTGACCTGTTTGCCTGTTAACAGGGAGGCACCCTCTACTATGGTTAATCAGCCATTCTAGATCAGTTGAGATGGTATTTCCTCCTATTATAAGATCCAGCGTGCCATTGGAATATTTTCATATCCTTAGGTTTTAATAGACAGTGGTTTAGGGGGAAAAAACTGGGGAAAGCAGTCTTCCCTATCTTGCAACCAAGAGGATCAAGAGCATCAACCAGTTTTAAGTAGTAAAGTTGAGGAAAACTACTACATCCATTGCAATTGGATTACAGTGGATGCATTATAGTTGTGAAGAGTATAGTTATGCCAAGCATAACCTAGTGAGGATGTCAGGGTAGACATACATAACTGACCCAATACCATTTTAGGGTCTTACTTAAATACTAAACCAAGAGATTACATCTTAAAAATTGACAACATCCTTCCTGCAGAACCTTCCAGAGATTTTTCCCATCCAATGACTCTATCCAGGGACAAACAGGAAGAAACTGGGATTAACGTGCAAGACGAATGAAAACTGAAAATGGCAAGATACAACTATAGGAGCCTTTCCCCTACTCTATGTAATCAAAACAGTAGGTAACTGTACATTTTAGCTGTATATCTCAGCTGTAATCAGTCTGGCAGATGTTTCTTACTGTGCATGTCTGCAGGGTGCCCATAAATAAGGGAGTGACCTGTACATTTTCAACTAAAAACAAACACAGTAAGATAAAAAAACCCCTGTGTTATATGTCATTAGCATTTTTTTAAACTCAGGGGAGTACATGCTGTTTGCAGCCTGGAACATCCCTAATTCTAAATCATGCCTGGATTGCACTAATTAAATAGCATGGAACAGGATTACATTGATCTTACTTGTTTTTTTATATTTTGTGAAGATGATGCAGAAGACTTTTACTGAGTCTTCAATGCCCTTATATGGACAAGCTAAAATTAAAATACAAAGCATGAATTTAAATAATGTTTCAAATGGTAGCAGATACTTCCTGGAGACATCACAGTGAAGAACTCTATTGCAGTAGGAATCCACAGACCTGTAGGGGGAAGAAGTTACTTGAAAGCAATAAACAGATGTGGGGGTGGTGGAGGGAGGAAGAGACTGAGAAAATAATATAATGTAAGCTCCAAATCAGCATTTATTATTGTTTGCAGGTGTATGACATGTCAAGCACAGGCTCCCCTTCCCCAATGAGACAGCTCATAGTCATCTTGTTTATTGTAACTGTTTACACCAATACTTTGCTGTCCATGGCTCTGTGGACTGTGGAGACCACTGACATTTTTCACACTAATAACACCGTTTCAGGTAAAAAGAAGTGGCTGTTTCCTAAAATGTTATCAGCTGGCACAAAAACAGTATCTTCATTACAATCACATTAGCACCAAGAATGACAACCCAGAAATCTCACAACTCTTTAATGCACCTACATTTTTATGTGAATTCAAGCTATGGAGTTTTTAAACACCTAATTGTAGCAGTAATTATTTTGATTCTAGCTCATTGCTTTAACAAAAAAAATCAACACTTAAGTCCACTTTATCCTATTCCCAGCAATTAAAGCTAGTTCAAATAGGGAATTTTAATTCAAGAAGTATAATAAATGTCATTCGTGTAATATGTACATTACTGTAATCTAATGTGAATAAGAAGTCACTTGAGATGGAAGGAAGCAACAGCCCCTTTAGGGCTAGTGGCACAGCACAAGCAACAAAAGGGAAACCCTTGTTAATCCATTGGAAATATCATGTTAATAAATGAATATGAGATAATGACTTTTGTGGCTAGCTGAATCTTGTCTAAAGCCTCTTATGAGCTTCGTGTGTCTCAATTAGGGACTGTGTTACACAGGGAAAAAAACAAGAAAAAAAAAGTTCAGCTGCTGGCTGAACACAATAAAAAATAAAGTTAAATAAGGAAATGTGCTAGGTATTATTATTACTATTGCTACCCTTCTGTCTGACCTAGAAGTTTCTCATCTTAGGAGCTTCTTCCAAGCTCCCATTATGGGTTTTAATTGGCATTTCAGTAACTCTTCCCAGAATGTAAGAAAAGCTTTGCTCTGATTCACCTGTCTGTCTTCACATTAAAGGTCAATAAGTAAAAGTAATTCATCCCATCTGATTCCAAATCACATGCATTCACACAAATCCTATACATTTTTGCAAATATTCAATTCTGTTTCAACACCAAGGGCAACATTTCTATCTACTTGCACGAGTGGTAATGTTAGTCCTGACTTTACACTGAGAAGTAGTGAAAGCGGGATGAGTTGCCAAATCCAGGTTCAGCACAGTGTAAGTGACTAGCTGCCGACCCAGCAAGTAACTAGCAGCAGATGTGATCACATTTGCTTACCCCAGTAGGTCCATTTGTTTAAGTTCTGTTTCTGATGGAATCAGATATGTGGCCTGAAAATACTCTTCCTTTGTTGTGTGAAAGTATATCATGGATCCAAAATGTGAAGATGCTGTGGAGTATATAGGTCATCGTGAATGGATAAATATAGAGTGATAGCATGGTCAAAATATTGTTTTAGCAAACATGCATTCAGATGAAATGCACGTCTATTTGAACAAACCAATTTAGCAAATAAACACTCATCATTATTTTGCCATTTAGCATTTGAAACACGTACTACCAAACCAAAAGATATGCAAGATGCATCTACAAACCAGTAGACATTGCTTCAAACTGCTTGAAGCTTTTGCAGGTACTTTGTTTAAATACTACGTCTTCAAAATGTAATGAGATTAATTTCCCCATTATTTCTGGCATTATTTTTTTAATAAAATGGTAACTCTTTAAGAGTCCAGTCATTATAAGTTCATTTGGTATTCATGGAAATTGCAGTGATCATAATGAATTCATTTGCTATTCATGTGAATGTCACATGTGCTTCCATCCTGGTATTATTGTAATTCAGCTATAGTTAAGCTGCATCTCCCCCCCCCAACCCCTACACCCCCGCCCATACACACACTCAGAGTAACTCTCTGTTGTGCTTTAAGGGGAAACATTTCCTTGGGGCAAAAATTGTAGGACTGGGACTAAAGGGATTTGTATTTCATTCCTGACTCTGCCCTGGATTTCCTTTTTTGATCTTAGGCAACACTTCAACCTCTTGCACCCTCAGTTTTTCCTGTGTATAAAAATGGGAGTATATTTAGCTCACAGCTGTAACAAATAGCTTATCTCATTACCACTTGTAAGGGCTTTGAGACTCCTCCTACCCAACTGATGGATCAGCAACATTGTTTCTTAAGTTTTCTCTAAACTTTATTTCAGAATGTGTCATACCAATGGCCATGATTTTCAAAGCTGATGTAATTTTGGAGGACTGAGAAAGGATGCCTGTCTTGAGACATTTTAGGCACGAATATCTTTAAAGGCATGAAAAACCCCAGATATGCCATACTGGACACCAAGAAAATAACCAGAAACTTTTGATAACCTTGGTAGTTAGTATAAACACACAGCCTAGGCTTTTCAACAGACCTCCAATTCAAATCCATGGGACTTTTGTATTCAAAGCATTTATGCTCCTTTGAAAAGGCATTTCAGCCATTAGCCATGTTGGAGGCCACCTAGAGATACATCATCCAAAAGGCAGTGTGCCCTGGGAGTCACTGTGATTACTTAAAACATAATAGGAGAGGCTGTTGCAATAACTTTTGGATACATGCTCTCTCCAGATCAATAAACATATGCCTAACTTTAAATGGGTGAATAGTCCAACAGAAACAAACTCATGTACTTAAACCAAGCTTATGCTCCTGCTGGATCTGGAATCATCATAACAACAAAATTTGGCTCTTATTCCTAAACTGTTGGAAACAGTTAAAGTCGCTACCAAGATGTAACCTACACTGGCTCTCACAGACGCAGACCACTGAGACTCCTGAACTTGTGCCAACATTGCCCTCCAAGAGCAAGTGTCTCAGCAGTCTCTAATGACAGCATGAGGAAATGCAAAGCTAATCCTCTGACCCCAGCTTGCATTGGATCAGTACACATCACACGGATCTCCCTGTCAACACTGGTGAGAAATTTGAGAACGGCTTCCCCTATACTAATCCACATATTGCTTAGACTTCAGTATGCACCAACAAAATAGAATTTGGTTTGGAAGACTAAGCAGAAAGGTTTCCTTTCTTTATTATGTAAATCAGTTCTTTAAAGTTGCCATTTGCACGTTAAAACAATACAAACAGTAATGCTACAAGTCTATCCTGGACAGGTAAAAAGACAACAATTTCATATAAAATTAAGGAAGAGCCAAAATGGAAATATCTTGTATACTATTTGCTGCAGTCCCCAAATACTTTCTTTAACTTCTATGTCACTGAACACTGGGAGGCAGTGGTATACAGAGTGGCGGGGACAATAATCTTTCATACTGCTTCAAGAAGTAAGGTACCTGCTTTATCAAGTATTGCTTCCTGAAATCATATGGTACCATTGCCAGTCAAATTAAAAATAATTCATTGGTGGCATAATGGAAGAATGCCTGATTGGAACCTAGCTACACAAATACAGCAACATTTCATGTTTGGTTCTGTAGCCATAAAAGCTATAATTAGAGAAATTGCCTTACTAACAAGGCTATAGATGTTGGGAATTGGGAGATGGTTCCTCAGTTGGAGGGGGTTGGAGAAGGGGGAGAGACTGAAGCAGTTGCCTGCTGCTTCACAATGAAGTTCTTCATTTAGTTCTTCCTATTCATGCATGTCTTTGTTTATTGACCCCACAATTTCCTCCAGAGTAACTAGTTCACAGGGTGAAACTACAAAATGCAGGATTCAATGGGGTATGTACAAGCATTATATTTAGATTGACCTAACAAATGTCCAGGCATGCAGGTATTCACAGCACTTAAATCACCTTAAAAATAGTGTGCCCAATCTAAATTAGTTAATCTCAGAAGGTGAACTAACTTTAGATTGACCTGGGTTAACTCAGACTAATGAATGCCTGCACATATTTGCAGCACTGCCCTGGGGTTGAGAAAGCCCAGCTACTCATCCCAGTCCTGGGGCTGTGCTCTTCCTACCCCAGTGCCCCCATCCTTGACTGGGCTACTTTTAGCTTCTTCGACTATGGCCCTGAACCAGACAATACCCCTCTGCCCGCTGCAGACATGCTTCTCTTTTTACTGTGGATGCAAACACTACAGTCTTAAACAAAAGTTTAAGCTATTCCTGTAGTTTTCTTTGGGTTTGACACTGGCCGAAGCAAAGAAAGCTTTGTTTCTGCAATTTACAGATTTATAAACGTCTCTCTTACGGTGCACTTAGAAGAACATTTATCAAAAGCCAAGTCCTGCTCATTATGCTTGTATAAATACTTCAATTGTTAAAATATTAGCAAAATGTTTTTATTTGTGACCTGTGAATCTAAAAATGTTCAGAGGTTTGGTGCAGATAAATGAAGAGTTGAGATTCTTATCCTACGCTTATCCAAACTTATATCATATAGCAAAATTGGCCTCGCTACATGATATAAAACAAAATTTCATAAAAAGATGCAGCTTTTTTTTTATATCAGCCAAATGAAAACTAGAACAAGAGTATCTTTTCTGGTTGCTGCTGACTGATACCAGGTGTGAAAATTAAAAGAAGCTACATATTCTCAAACCTGAAAGATTCAGGTAAGTTTGAATGCTGGGGAGAGGTTCAGATTAAGATCCCATTTTAATTCTAGTGAGTTCACACTTCCTTTCAAAGTATTTAAAAAAAATCTTTAATTGACTGCTCTTCAGTGGTCTGAATGCAAGATCAGATCAACTCCCAACATAGTGAGACATGTCTTAAAATACATACACTGCACATACACACAAAAGAGCTTCCCTTTGCATTGCACTGTAGCTCTCAGTAAGTGCATAGTATTGAACTCACAATGCTTTTCTGCACAAGTCAATTCAGATCAATAGAAAAAAGCTTTTACAAAGAAAACAAGTGTTGTGTAGAAAACAGTTCAGGCAGTAGGAACATTTCACAGTTGGGGTTGGCAAATCAACATACTTTTATCTGGAACAAAAAAAAGGCATGACAGATTTAAAATGTGTACCAATTTCTATCACATTCTACGGGTGAGAATTGCATGGAACTTGATTAGGCAGGTCATAACACCCCATGTAACAGGATGAGCCATTTTCATACAGCTTCAGTCACACATACAGTACATGGTTACTGAAAAAATAGGAAGCAGGTACAATCACTCCAAGGCAGCCAAAGCTAACTGAAAACTATGGGGTGAAATCCTATTGGCTTCTATAGGGCATGGGTTTCCCTATAATCTTGAAAGACCTGATAATTTTAAAATCCTTTTGCTGGTTATGTATCACCACAGTTATAAAATGCTTTAAAAATGTGCAGACAAGTTTCTGTACCCTTAGACAACACAGCTACAACCTATACCACTCTTTTAAACTGAGTGACGCTTGAATTACAGGTTTTCTTCTCACAATCTCCCATTAACAAAATGTCCAGTCATAGACAGCAGACATCACATGAATAGGGAAAGAAATTGATCGTTTGCTTGGGTGCCAGATGCAAATGCCTGATTGCAGAAGATATTATAGATTCATAGATGTTAGGGTCAGAAGGGACCTCAATAGATCATTGAGTCCGACCCCCTGCATAGTCAGGAAAGAGTGCTGGGTTCAGATGACCCCAGCCAGATGCTCATCCAAGCTCCTCTTGAAGACCCCCAGGGTAGGGGACAGCACCACCCGCCTTGGGATCCCATTCCAGATTTTGTCCACTCTTACTTTGAAGAAGTTCCTCCTAATGTCCAGTCTAAATCTGCTCTCTGCTAGCTTATGGCCATTATTTCGTGTAACCCCCAGGGGCGCCTTGGTGAGTAGAGCCTCACCAATTCCCTTCTGCACCCCCATGATGAATTTATAGGCAGCCAAAAGGTCGTCTCTCAACCTTCTCTTGTGGAGGCTGAAGAGGTCCATGTGCCCTAATCTCTCCTCGTAGGGCTTGGCCTGCAAGCCCTTAACCATATGAGTGGCCCTTCTCTGGACCCTCTCAAGGTTATCTACATCCCTCTTGAAGTGTGGCACCCAAAACTGGGTGCAGTAGTCCAACTGCAGTCTGACCAGCACTGTATAGAAGGGAAGTATCACCTCCTTGGTTCTGTTTGTCATACATCTGCTGACAACTCATGTTCATCTGGAGTCCACCAGGACTCCGAGAACCCTTTCCTCTTCCATGCTGTCGAGCAGGTCATTTCCTAGGCAGTAGGTTTGCTGGACATTTTTTCTCCCTAGGTGCAGCACTTTGCATTTTTCCTTGTTAAATTGCATTTTATTGGTTTCTGCCCATTTGTCCAACCTGTCCAGGTCTGCCTGTAGTTGTTCCCTGCTGTTCAATGTGTCCACTACTCCCCACAGTTTTGTATCATTCACAGACTTGGACAGAGTACACTTCACTCCCTCATCCAAGTCACTGATGAAGACATTGAAGAGTATTGGTCCAAGGACTGAGCCCTGCGGGACCCCACTACCCACTCCCTTCCAGGTCAATACCAACCCATCCACCACCACTCTCTGGGTATGACCCTCTAGCCAATTATGAAGGAATTAAAATGTGCAAAAAGCAGAAGAGCGGGTAAAAAGAAGGCATTCTCCTTTACATTGTGGTTTTCAGTTCCTAGAAGCATTTCAGTGGCTTTAACAGGCACATGAAACTATGAAGAAACTATGAAACAGATGCATCTCAAGCAGGTCCAAAGAGGTGATCCTCCCCCTCTATGCAGCACTGGTCAGGCCGCAGTTGGAGTGCTGTGTCCAGTTCTGGGCACCACACTTCAAGAGGGCTGTGGACAGCATGGAGAGGGTCCAGAGGAGGGCCACTCGCATGATCGGGGGCAGCAGGGCAGGCCCTAGGAGGAGAGGCTACGGGACCTGAACCTGTTCAGCCTCCAAAAGAGAAGGCCGAGGAGGGATCTTGTGGCCTGTTATAAACTAGTCAGGGGGGATCAGCAGGCATTGGGGGAGTCACTGTTCCCCTGAGCACCGCCAGGAGTGACCAGGAATAATGGTCACAAGCTGGCAGAGGGTAGGTTTAGGTTAGCTATCAGGAGGCGCTACTTCATGGTCAGGGCGGCTAGGATCTGGAACCAACTTCCAAGAGAAGTGGTGCAGGCCCCTACCCTGGGGGTGTTTAAGAGGAGGCTAGATGAACACCTTGCTGGGGTCGTTTGACCCCAGTACTCTTTCCTGCCATGGCAGGGGGTCGGACTAGATGATCTGCTCAGGTCCCTTCCGACCCTAGAAACTATGAAACAATAAGAAATCACTTTAAAATGGTTTCAGAAGTTAGGCACCTGCAGTATAAAGCAGGCTTATATAGCACTCCCCAAGACAGGATGAGTTACTTGCTTGGAAGGTCAGCCACACGTGTCATGGATGATAACTGGGCTGAAATAATTCCTGGAAAAAAAACAGGAAATTTCTGGTATTCTCCTACAGTGTTATGTAAGAAACAGTCTTTAAGCTGAACTAAAAATGATGGGAGACATCCTCAAAAGGTCTTAGATTTAGTTATTGTGTACCCATATACTCAAAGTACTTGTGATCTATCTATATTTCCTGGGTCTGCAAATATGGTCAGAAACTGAACAAATTTTTGTGGGGTTTTCAACACTTCCAGATTGTGCAGTCAGGTAATAAATAACAGAACAGACTTTTTTGTAAAACAATAAAATAAAATAATAATAATGCTTTGGAGTCATCAGTCCTGGATAAAAACAGGAAGACAAGGGCAGATGAAGTAAAAATGAGGAACTGTAAAAATGAGGATCTGAACAAAATTCAGACCCCAAGAAATGCTTGTTTCCTTTAGGTTAGAGAAGAGATTTATTTAAAGGTTCAAGCAGATTCTTATTTTAGCCCCATTAGTTTCCTATTGTTTGCACTAATAAATATAGCAGCCTATTTTATAAGTGGTTTTGAATCACACTAACACAAAATGTGATTGTGGTTTTATGTGCTCATATGATCTGATGGAAAAACTGATTCTTAAAACAGAAAGGAGGATGTTCTGTCTGCCTGTTCTGGCTCACATCACATCAACAATGTCACTGAGCATGAAGGAACAGTGGTATTTCTATTTTTGTGCATAAAGTTCAGTACACATTGAATGAGAAAACATGCATGCAACTCCTATTATGAAAAAAAGTGTGCATTCCCTTCTCCTTTTTAATGTCGTTCTTGCATAAATCAGTGCACTGGTAGCAGTCTTGCAAATGTACTAATTTGCAGGTCATACACACAGCAAGAGTTTTTGTGGATCAACAGTAAAATTAATAAGATCTCATCTAGATAATTACTGTGGGTCATAATGCACGTGCCTTTCCCTGACTCAATGAATCATATTTTAGAATAGATGCTTTTTCCTCCCTTTTTCGATTTGCCTCAGTTCCGCAGAGACCACATTCGTACACATTTGTAGTTTGTGGTGATCTTACTGTAAATTACCTTAATGTGCAAAAGCATCCTGGGGTGTTGGGATCCTTGGTTATAATATTAACAAAAACTTAAGAACTTTTTAATTTTTTTAAAATAATTTTACGGTGCTTTCAGTGTTTTTGTTTAGTTTTCCACCTGATACCACATATGTGATGTTGTCTTTTTGACAGCTGGGACACAAAGTAAAAATGGCCTCTGGGAATGATGTGGATATGTCAAGCAACAAAGGATATGGCTTTTATATCAAGATAATTCCTTCATGTAGAACTCTTGCCCTTTCCTTGTACCCCTTGTGCAGCTAATTCAAATACTAGCTAACCCTACCATTACTGACTATGAAGTCAGTAGATTGAAAATTCTTCCACAAACAAAGCATATCCTAATACTTTCTATTTAACGCTATGAGATATGGATTAATTCAGTAATGGCCAGTGCTGTTCTTTTCTGTTCGGTACACCTCTAGTTATTTTTTCAGTGTGATTATAGGAGCAAGGCAAGCTGCCTCTTCTTTTGCCCTGGGTCAACAATTCAATATTTCTTCCTGCTCTGCTTGAATAAAATGTGCCTATATTCCTGTTTTTTTCCTACTGTTTTCTTTATATATAGATTAATGTTCATGAATTCTGGGTTTTAGCATTAAAGAGTTTATCTGCACTACATCTACTCTCTCTAGCCCTCTTCAGCATCTTGAAAACTTCAAATCGTATCATTTTTAAACAGTCTATTTTTCTCCCAAGTGTATACATTTCCACGTTTCCCAGCCTTTCTAGATACACAAAGTTCATGGGCACTTTTATCATTCTTTTTGTTGTTCCCTGGCCCTTTTCAATCCCCAGGAAGTCCATTCTATGGTACGTAGCCTGACTTGGGTACAGGAATCTAAATGTGGTCAGATAAATGCTTTACAATATGCTTCCAACTTTAAACTTCCAACTTACTTCTTCCAACTTTAGTTTTATGCCTCTACCATTTTGACAGAATGCACATAATAGTACTTTCTGGGGCTGGTTTTATGCTTCTGTTGACTATCAGTCCTAGGTACCTTGTGTCATTTTTATAAATATCCTTCCTATTTGGAGTTGCAATCATTAAAATCCACCACTCACGTCAACAAAACGAGGCACTTTTGTTCCATTCCTTCCCTCTTTTGCTTGGAAGATCATTCTAGACCTCCATTTTATTTACCTATCAACCCAGTAAGGCACCAGCCACAAATTTGGAAGCTACGCTGGAAATAACTATTCCCTACTCGTTTTTGTACGAAAAAAATGAAATTGATACTAAGGGCAAATTTCTGATTGCGGTCCTCGTCACAAATAATTCTCCTTTTTTCTTATATAGTCCATACTCCCAAAGCATAACTATTTAATCCTACCACCCTTACCTGAATATTCCTTCTCCCATTCAAAAATGGTACCCAGAATCCAAACAGAATTCATTCTGTCCAGTGCATCACTCATGTCTGTTTTCTGCATTATCGTCCTTAAAAAAAAATTCCACCAGATTTGTCAGACAGGATTTACCCTTTATGAAACCATACTGACTAGTTTATTTCTCCAGATGTTTCGTGATCTCATCCTTTATTAATGTTTCTGGAGTTTGCCTACCACCAAGGTCAGATGTGCTGGTCTATTATTTCCTGGCTCTTTTTCCAAATCCTTTTCTTACAGACTGGGGTTGTATTTGCTTCTCTTCAATCCCTTGATGTCTTCTTTCTCTCAAAGAAGCCAAGATAAAAATCTGCATTTATTGAACCAGTAATCTTTTCAGTGATCTTGTTAAACATTCCCCAGTATATTACTCTTACCACCTTGAAGGTTCCAGGGATTTTAACTTATACACGATTTATTCTGGTATAAAATTATCACACCCCAGAAACCAGGCTTTCATTCAACCTCATAAACAATGAGGCAAAGTACAGGTGACTTTGAAAATCTCATTTTAAACCTATATGATTTTGCATACTTCCGAGGATGTCTTGGGAACAAAATCCCTTTCAGATAATGGGAAATAGGCATCCAAATCTACTAAGCAGCTTTAAAATGTTTTGGCTACAAGTTGTCAATTATATTCAGTTCCTATGGCAAATTATTACTAGAGGCCCATATAAGCCCAAATCAGGAATTACAACTGATTCCAATGGAACTACTGTATTCTTAACACCAGTGTGAAACCAGAAATTGAAGCCTAATCAGAAATGCATAGTCAAATAATAATATATATGTACACTATTCATTTTTGACCACATCCCTTTATATGCTGCCCTGTGGTACTAGACAAAGTTCTTCAGGCTAAGTATTATAGATTTGGAGTGCATAACACCCTGCCTGCAGGATACAAATAGTAATAACAATTCATGTTCAACACTGCATCCTTTCTATATGTAAAAAGAACTGTATGAATTAGTACATATTGTTCATAGAAATCTTGATTCCTGTTTTTCAATATTCTTGTATATGTCAATATACTCTGTTGGCCTTGTTGACACTTCTTATATATTTCTAATTATCTGTTCTGCCCGTCTACTACTTACCATTGATGCCTATACTTGCTTTTGCCACCTGACAGCTGGATTTTTGCGATTCACTTGACTTTGCTTGGGTTGGCAGCTAATGAATCTCCAGAAGCTCCCACAAGCTGACATTCTGTCTTGCTTTCCAAGAATCCCATGCACACAGTACCTCCCCACCAAGCTTTGTCCAGCTATCGCCATTGGTAGTTCAAGAAGTTAATGACAGACTAAGGCGCCAGGGACAGAAAAGATCGATGTCTTCCGTATCTTGTGTCATAGCATTTAAGGACTCTTGTACACTTCCTCTTTTGTGCTGTGATGTCACCTTTCTGGAGCCAGTGAGACAACATCCTCAGTTTAAGATGACACCTTTGAGACTCATTCTGCCTGATGGTCATAACAAGAGTCTTAGAACACTTTTTTCTAAGAGACATTTCTGGTTATTTATATGGCTGTAACTTTGAACCCACAGTCAACCTTTAGCCTTTCAACTACATAATCTACAGGCACAAGCATCTTTTGCAGTCTTGTAAAAGACAGCATACACAACTGAGAAAGCAAAGTACTGGTAAAAAAAAAAAACCTGTGGGATGTTTTAAAAAATTTAACCCTATATATTTTAATTGCTGTTATCTGGTATCCAAGTATTTTTTACGAAAGGGTCTATGCAAAACATTTTCAATAGAATGGAGAAAAAAAGACGACTAGTATTCTATTACAAGCAAGCAAGCAAGCAAACACCAAGAGAGGGACACCAACAATACCTCCTGCTGAAGTTCTACATGTCAGCTCCATTTACAACAAACAATGAGCAAGCAAGAAGATCAAAGAGCTGGGTGAGAGCCTGGGCATTTGGGAGAATGGATCTCACTATGAACTTAGAACAGTAGTTAAAGAATAGCATCCTGCCCCCAGAACTCAGCGCAGGCATTAATGTATTTCTACCCTCCTGAAGCTTACTGCATTCAGACATCCTCCTCTCCCACGGAAACTCAGCAGGATGACCAGAGGACCACCTCATCCCCTTGAAAAAGCTTTACACCCTGGCTGCTCACCCAAATTAGAACTCCTGTAGTTCACACCAGAATATGGTGAAATTGCATATAAAATACGCTGTATCACGATTTCAAAACCTTTCAGCCTGAATCTGAATTTAAAGTTAGAATTGGGAGGCTGTTGTCACTACCAGTTATTTCAACCTGTTGAAAAAATAAATAACCCCCCCCCCCCCTCCGCCCAAAAGTGATTATTTTAGTGGAGATCTGACTTGTTTGTTACAAGGCTGTCTCCAATGACACTGACTCACAGTTAAGAGGCTGCAGGATATTAATATTAACAATGTAAATAACAGACAATTCTTCAGAGGGCAAAGGAACTTGTCTCTAATTTTCAAAGGATATGCTTTACTTAACTAAGGCTAATTAGCTGTGATCTTCACATGAGCAACAAAAATGCATTTGTTTTAGCATCTTTAATTAGCTGATAAACGGAAAACTATTTTTCAAAACAGACTTTTAGGACTATTACCAAGTTTTTAAATGTATACAAATGATTATGCCCATGATTGTTCATTTGTTTTGCACCATATTATTCATGTAAATACGGTAGATAAGAAAACAAACAAAGGACTTATTCATACTATTCTAATAAACCCTTTTCCAACAACCAGTATCATAGTGTAATCTTGCTTTGGAAGACCCCCAAGCTTTTTTTTTTTGGAAAGTAGTTTTGCTTGGTGATTCCAAGAAATTCTAGAAATAAATACATATACATTACAGGTCATATATTCCAAGAGTAACAATTTATTTACACAACTTGAATGCCGTCAAGGTTTAATAGTAACAGTTCATAGAATAATGGCTGCATGTGTTAAAAATACCTTTTTGAAAATTAAGATATAATAGTAGTTTGGTTTTGCATCATGATAGAATTTTTAAAAATCAATTTATCATCTAATTAATCTATTACATACTAGCTACTAACTTGTAATCTGGCACGGTCATTACATGGGGCAGCCTGCCTGATATCTATCGTATGCTAAATGCTCTCTATGCAACTAGTTCCATTTGCTTTTGTCCAACACATGCCCATTGTAGTAGTGTTTCTGCTGTTAGTAAGGAAGGTTAAAGCTTTTCACCCTCATTACAAGTTGACTTTTTCATCTTATTAATAATGTTTTTCACTTGAAGAAGCGGAAAAAAAAAGGAGGGGGGGGAAGTCTCATGTCTCTACCGGTTTAACCAAGACATTACCAGGTTTATTGCCTCACTAAGCCGGGAGATTCTTGCAGCTCTTGTTACAAGGTTCATACACTATCAAATCCATTTCATGTTTTATATGCTTTGGAGATATTCTCTCCTTCCTCAGTGATTGTTGCTGTAATTACACAAATGATCTGCTCCACTGTCACTTCCAGTCAAAGGTGTCATCTAAAATTAAAAATTCATGTAAAAACTAGAGATGTTACTTTTTTAAGCAGACAGTTCAGACCTGATCTGATTTCACATGTTTAGTTTAACTTCTTGTGTGCCTTTTCCCTATGCACAATCAGGTCTAACTTAAACTAATGATGCATACTGCTGTGTGCCCCAAATTGCCCCCAAAATGACTAAATTGAGTCCATTTCTATTTAAATAAAGATTTCCATTGTATGAAAAATTATAGCTTCTTCATAGATCTGAAAGGGAATGCTGGGAAGGCAAAGAACAAAGTATTATTAGACTTCAACATTCAACACATTTTTGGTCATGTATACTGACATGAAGTATGAACACTAGTGGCCCTGCTTCTTAAATAGCAACTCCTCCACCACTTCCCTTTAAAAAAGTGTGTGTGGGGGCGTAATTCCTCCATCTTGATTATAATGTAAAACTGCTCTGGGAAGAAAATCAGGTCAGTGGTTTATGAAACTGATAACATTACACTATTTGAATAAGGTACAGGAACCTGGGGGCTCATCACACAGAATTAGGACATGGAGATTTTTTCCCTCCAGCAGCATTTCTGATATGGACGTAGGAAAGAAAGCTATAGAAAAAGAAACTAGGAACTGTACATAAGACTGGTTTGGGAATCATGGATTACAAATGCAAAAAATTATAATAGAACTTGACATTTTTTTTCTATTTTTTAAAGTTGGGTGGGAGATTCTGGCTCTGGGACTCCCACTAAAGGCAAGAAGAGTTCTAAGACTGAGCCTACTGAATAATACTATGAAACAAACAAGGTTTCAGCTGAACTGATCATTTCCAGGAATTTTTTTTTGACCATGATAATTTAATTACATAGAAACCTTTGTTTTTATTGAGGGTTTCCTTAACATAAGACGGAAAAGGAAGAACTCTAGCCATTCTCAGAAGCTGGCTGGATTATGAGAGAAAGTTTTCTGTTTACTGCTTACTCTAACACTGTCTCATCAAGTTCATCAGAATGAAAATAGTATGCTTTTTCTTTGGAGACAGACTTAACAATTGAGCTGAATTTTGAAACTGGATGTGCCCATTGACCCATTACTAGTGTGGGTGTTTTCATACCCAACCAGTTAATTGCCCATAAAGATTCATAATGTAACATGACGTGAAGAAGAACCAGATGTGACTCGTTAAAGTCTTATGCACCAAACTAGGAAATTGGAAAAGGCTTGTTTTTTTCCCCAAGAACATCTAACATTTTAGGCTTGAATAAAATGCTCTCTACCAATTCTTCTGCTATTTTTGTTGCCATTTCCTTGGCAAAAGTGTCAGGGAAAATTGGACATTTATGACAAAACAAATTTTAGGTAGACATGGCCCAAAGCAGTTCTGAAATGTTTTTGCATCTTTAAACATTGAGTAGTTTTATCACTTTGCATGCAATGGATAGAGATTTTTTTTATGACCAGATCATAGAAAGTGTGCTCCATATTACACTTAGGAAAATTAAGCCTAAGAAAAAACTTGCACCTCCTGTGAAGCTACTTGCACATTGGAATTTGTTTATGATTTACCAAAACAATCAGCACTGTGTGCATGATTAGTTGAGAGGCTGAGAACATTGCTTCTATGAGAATACTCACAATATCACATTTAGACCAGTGGTTCTAAAAGTTTAAGCAACTCTGCACTTTAAGGGTAATTGATTTGTGTGTAAGGTGTACACTGCAGTGGAGAACAAAGTAACATTTTCCCCAAAGACTTTACAGTTAAATTCAATATAGGCCTTAATATGCCCCCAGAAACACAAAACAACCTCTCTAAGAGTTTGGAAATGGTTGCGTGCATTTGTGAACAGGAAAATGGGCCCAGTAACAAGTAAGAGAGGAGAGAGGGGAAAACTTTGAGAAATGATTAAAGAGTGTACACCACTTTTTTTTCCTCTTGCCATCTGAAATGCTTAGGAGATTCTGGGCCCACAGAAGGATGTGGAGATATTGAAGAGAGTCCAGCAGAGGGCAGCAAAAATGGTGATGGGGCTGGGGCACAGCTGAGGGAATTAGGCTTATTTAGTCCCTATTTCTCTAAAGAAGAGAAGACTGAGAGGGGATTTAGTAGCAGCCTTCAACTACTTGAAGGGGGGTTCCAAAGAGGATGGAGCTGGACTGTTCTCAGTGGTGGCAGGTGACAGAACAAGGAGCAATGGTCTCAAGTTGCAGCAAGAGAAGTTTAGGTTGGATATTAGGAAGAATTTTCTCACTAGGAGGGCAGCAAAACACTGGAACAGGTTATCCAGAGAGATGGGGGGGTAGCAAAAAGCCGCCTTTGTACATTTCCCTTTGGGACATTGAAATAACAGAAGCCACTTCCTGCCTGCACACCCCCCCCCCCCATTTTGTGCATTTCTTTTTTCATCTAAATATTGGCAGAGACCTAGCACCATTGCATGGCAAAGCTCAGAGCAAGCCAAAAAGCTGACGTAGCTTTCTGTAGGAGAAACCTAGAAACTACGTCTACATATCAATTAAGCTCAGTGTCACTGAAGAAAACAAGAACTAAAATATCCACTGCAAAGACTGTAAATCTATCCTGGTGCTAATGTCCCCAGTAGCCTCTGATCCTTACTACCTCACACTGTATTTTTATATATTTCTCACACTGCATTTTTATATTTCATCTGTCTTGTCTTTACCATGGCATTTTGTATTTTATAGTTTATACTTTTAAACTCTTCAGAAATGTACAGAAATGAAGTTACACCCTGAGCCATTGTTAAAACTGCATTGAAACTCTAATTGTAAAGTGATAAAATCTGTCATATTGGGCAATCCCTTGAGTGAATGTGAGTGAATGATGATCATCAGTAGGTAACTAAAAAGGAACTCCATTTTAAGATAATCAAGCTAAAGAACTGATTATTTAGGTGGAACTGAGCACCTACCCTATTGACTGTTCCTGCAACCCTTAACAATACCATTGTTAATTAATCAAAATCACAAACTGACTCCCAAAACTGCACTACTAGCAAGCAAAATGCCTGAGACTAACAGCTGTCAGGACCCACATGGGACAGTGGCCTCCAGATTGGGTAGCCAAGATGATGTTGGGGGGTCACACAAGTCTGCCAGAAAGGGATAAAAGGCAGGGAAGCATGATCCTCAGGAGTAACCTCTCACCAAGCACCTGACCTACCAAGACAGAAGGATAAGCAGGCAACCCCCTTCTGTGCAAGACATCACCCTGAAGGAAGCTGACTATCAACACTGACTCCAGGGTCTCGGATAGGTAGATATACTGATGCCAGTGCTATCTCAATCATTGCACCAGCTACTATATACTATACTACATGGGTTTGAATGAGTGAGTGCACATGTATGCATGTGCTAAAGCGACCAGTACCACCCATAACTCAAAGTTTGCATTCATGATTTTATTGGTAACTTTATATCCCATTCAATAAACTAGAATTTATTATGATCCCCATGAGTTGGTCCTTTGTAGCCAACAAAACAACATAAAAAACTCAAAGCAAATACAGAACAATAACCTTAGACCAGAATCTATTTCCTAGCAGCCCCTGCCTGCGTCATTGCAGCTGGTTTCCTTGGAGACCCCAGAAGCAGAGGAGCCATGACAGCATGGGGTCAGGATTTCCACACAGACGGGCCCCAGCAGCGCTAGCAGAGTGAAAGGCTGGGTGAGGAGCTGCTCTGGGGCTGGGTGACAACATGGTCTGGAGTTAGGGCAGAACTGCTATCTGAAGCCTGCAGGCCCCTTCCTGCAGGCAGCCTCTGGATCATGCTATCACCATTGCAAGATCCCAGCCCCAGCCCTGGAGCAGCTTCCTACCCAGACGTGCACCCTGCCAGTGCTGCTGGGGCCCATCTCCATGGAAACCCCGGTCCCACACTGTCATGGCTCTGCTGCTTCTGGGGTCTTCATGGAAACTGGCCACAGTGATGTGGGCAGGGGCTGCTAGGAAATAGATTCTGGCTGCTGGGAGGATCTTCCATTTTTCCCACCCCTGCCATAGAGGATGTAGCTAGAGAGAAGAAGATCATGTAATACAGGAGTTTTCTTGAGTGAACTATAAAATGTTTTAAGGTGTTCAGGTCTTGTATAAGTGCTGGAATAAGGTCCAAGATTTTTTTTATAGTTAGTTTCCCACCTTTGTAAATCAAAATTTAACATCTAGTGTTCAAGGCCTTTTCCAACAGAGAAGATAAGCACTATAAGTATGACTAGGAGCAGAAGTCATAACAGACCTCTAAAATATTGACAACTGGCCAAACATCTATCATGCTTCAGCCTTCTATAGTCATTAGACTTGATTCATCTAGACTCTCTGGACATGGGTGATTTTTTTCAGTGTCAACATCAAATCAATAATATCATGTCAGAAGCTTAACATTATAGAATTAATTGATATTACGACTGTAAAAACAGATTTCATCCAAATGATGCAATCATTTCAAAGAATATCTTTGTCTTTGGCACTACCAATGTCATATTGGCAACCATGAAAGTAATTTCTATGCACCTGGCAGTAAGGACATTTTGGTTAGTTTGCTTAAATTACCAGGAATTGTTGTTCAGGAGTCCTCTTTGGATTGCCAACCTTTCAGCTTTGTTTCTTCCTCCATAAGGCAAATAATAGAGAACTCTGTATTTGCAAAGCCAAACCTCCTCCTCAACACAAAACAAAACAACCCAGGAGCCTTGATTCTTCCTTTTGGTCAGGAGATAAATTTGCCAGCACGCAGTAGATTCAAAGTCTTTGCAAATCTGTAGTGATAGCACAGCTGTTCCCGTTCAGAAAGAAGCCCCTTGCCCAACTAACTTCCACACCCTTAATGAGCCACAGGTGAAGGTTCTTCCCAGGAGTTTGGGAGCTTGTTGTGGGGATAAATACTCAACTGGGAGCTTTAATTTTTCACTCTCTGTGTGGTGATGGGTGAGAACCTCAAATCATAGAGAAATGATTATCAGAGGCTTTGTATTTTGAATTTCTGAAGCTGGGAAAGTTCTTTCTGTGGTTCCTCAGGACTTATCATGTCTCTCTTTGGGGACTTTTTTTTTTAAACTCCTGGTTTCTAATACTCTGTCTTCAGTCAAACTTCTGGTTTCTAATACTCTGTTCACTAATGAATTTAAGTCCTGTCCCTGCCTCTGTGTTAAGTTCCCATCCCAGGTGAGTAGTGGGATGACACCTGGAATTTCAGGGACACTGAAATCTGAAGTAAAACTCAGAGGTACAAAAGCTTAGATACTAAAATCATACATATGGTTTTGCTGGCTTTTAAGGGGAAGAAAAAGGCTAGTGAATTTTTCACAGTGCTGCAGGAAAACTCCACAAAACAGTTACAGTTTGACTCTGCAGAAAGGACTGCTATCCCTGTTACTAACCAAGAGTTACCTTTGTTATCCTGGGTGGTAGATGCATAGTTCAGCAATCTCTCAGTGCCAAGAAATCTGACAGTTTCTGCTTCATTCAGCATATGAGAGCTGAACCGATCAGGATTATGTAGCAGGAGCCTCTGCATAACACAAAAAAGTTCCAAATAGTTCTTGCAAAAGCTTTTTAAAGATAGTTTCCCACATCTTCCTTCCTCAGCTAAATGTAACAGCAGCAACAGTTAATAATAAACATTATCATCACGCAGCATTTCAAGACCATGTAACGATTTTCATCAATGTAAATTAGCCCCCATGATGAGACTACTTCCAGGACCCAAGCTAGGTCACTGCAAGGTAGATTGGGTATCAATATTATACTCCAGTCTGCAGTACAACCATATCCTTTCACTAACTTCTTCAGCTTCTTGAGATCTTTTTTAAGACTGCATCCTGTATACATTGGACATTTGTTTTGGTAGCTGGGAATGAATAGAGAGGAGTCTTTTGGCTTTACTGGGGCAAACATACTGGTGATGCCTTCAGCATTACTGGGATCTATATATTCACCTTGCTTTGTTAACTTCTCTCCCAGATATGTTATTTCCATTACACAACATTTCTATTTTTGTTTATTTAAAGGCCTATGATTTGGTGCTGGAAATCCAGGATTCACAGAGTCCGAGGGATTAGGAGATCAGAATGTGGCAGCAAAGGAGAATTTAAACCTCTGAGGACTGTTATATGGGCATGGAAGTTACAGATACTTCCTGTCAGAGTGGTCTTTGAGCTCCTGGCCCATACCACTCTTGACACTGTTGTCCGTTGAATGGAGTTGTCTTCTTCACAGATTTTGGGAATACTATTGGGATTTAGGTTGCAAAGCACTACGGTATTCTTCAAGAGTGGAAGCATGCCTCATTTTTGGAAATTGTATAAAATAGCGTGAAAGGTTCTGCTATGACCAAAGTTGTAATTCTCATTACATTCCTGGGGTAGCAGTTTTTGCAGAGAGGCAAATGAAAATAATATTTTTACACATATTCAGAGTATATTATAGTAAACATAGTACTAGCATATAAAGGCCTAGAAACTGGGATTTGTATTGAAGTGCCATTTTAAAGGGCAGTAAGCATTTCTATTAGAGTAACACATCTATTAGGTTTATGTGCCAAGTGGAATTTTGCCGGATTACATATATTTTAAAGATATCTGGTGAATGGGGCAGTCTTTTCAATCCTGGACCTTTTTTAGTATTCGTCACTTCTAAATGAACTGGATATGTTGTACAATGGAATTACTAGGTTTGTATTAAATTGTAGCTTTGGGACCCATCACTGTGTGATGCCATCTACTTTCAACTAGCTTTGTTTATCACAGAGAAGGGAACTGAATTAGCATAAGATACTACAAAGTAGTAAAGGGATTTTAGCACCCTATCTGTTTGACCTACTATTGACCTGGGCTAATTCATATTCTCTCTGGGATTCTGTAACAGGTCATTCTGTATTTGGAAAAAATTAGATCAAATTATGGAACTGCAACTTTTTTCTTCTCTGCTCTGAAGTCATGGAGTTCCCTCTATCTATATGCACATAGCACAGAATAGCTACTTTAATTATTTTACAAGAAAATGAATTTTTGTTTTGAAATAACAATGCAAGGGGTGTTTTTTTTACTTGTCTTGCTCATTGCATTCATGTGAGTGTTGCTGTAAGTATGATCATTTGTAATATCATGGATGACAGTAGGAAAAGGGCCCCAAATATGAGATTTTAATTTAAGTGATCCTAACCCTGTATCAATATATATGACAATATGAGTATTCACACATACATCCATACATAGTGGAAATAATGCTTTGATATAAATAACCACACAATGGCAATTTCAGCTTTAAACATTAAACCACAGCTCAAATTTCCATAGGTTAGATTGTGGCTGGCTTTGTGCACGTGTGAACAGAAGGCACAAGAAGCTTTCTTAGCCACAATCACAACTTTTTTCTATAATCAACTATGCACACCTGGTTAAACTAGTCAGCTATTGTGAGTAAAGGATGGTGCAGAAGTATTTTGCCAGAGGTGTACCAATCCTAGCCATGATCAGGAACCTTTTTTCTATTGTTGATGATAGAAAATGACATTTTTGAAATGGAAAATTTTCTGTGAAAATGCATCAGTTTCAACAAGAACATTCCTCTTGTTTAGGCTGGAATAGGTATTCAAGACCAGAGAAATTGGGGGAGAGAAAATCCCACTTTTTCTAGAATAGCAAATGGCCCAGTGGCTAAGGCACCCATGTGAGATTCCCATGTGTCTCTGTTCTACCTCACTTACCAGGAATTTAGAAGATTCAGCTGTAAGTGTCCCAACCACTTCACTACTGGATATTCTGGGATGGACGGGACTATTTCAGATGTTTCATCCCAATGAAGAACAAGCCATTTTTTCTTTAATTTTGTTTTAAACAAAATTTCTGTCAGACAGACAGGCTGCTTCCAAATAATCTCCACACAGTCCTTTCCCAAGCCTCTTATTATATCATCATAAAGGAACTTGCAGTCTGGACACTTTGCATACTCCCCTCTGTCACCAGTGCTGGTCATGTGCTTTACATCATCATCTTATGCTGATGTGTACCCTTTGGGGATGAAATGAGGAAGGAGCTGATCCCGCCATCATTTTGTGACACTCTGTTAAGTCATTGAGGGGGTAAGGAATACTGAGTACACTCACCTGGAAAATAACTTTCAGCTTCACTCACCTGGCATATCTTTTACTTCCCCTACTACACTTTCTGGACTAAAGCCTTGAATCCCCACTACACAAGTTGATTCACAGACTTTAGCTATTCAGCTATTTTTTTTACTCATCTCCCATTTCAAGAGTAAAATACTTGATCTAGCTTTAAATTAAATTTGACATAAACTTAGATCTTTGGGTGAAGGTTGCTTATAGTAATTCCAGAAATTTTACTCTATTCAATTTCTAGCAAAAAAGCATGAAATGAACTTCAGCAATTGCTCTACAGTGCAAAGGACTGATTAATTGCAATGCCAGCCTGCTTTATTCTCCTTAATAAGAAATTAGATCACAATAGGGATTTACGAAAATTACCTTGAAATGTTTGTGTGTGTGAGTGATTGCACAATTTGTACTAAAATTATGTTGAATCATACAATTTAGAGCATTGCCTCATTTGTTAGTCTATATTCAGCTTCTAAAAATGCCCTCCTCTCCTTTGATAGGAGTCTTCTAAGAAATTCAGAGACTTAACCTTAGGAAAAGTATTTTTGTTTGTTTCCTTTTTCATGTTTAAATGACATTATTAATAAGTTTTTCAGGCTGGGAAGCACTTGGTGACGACTCTATCAGCCACCCATTTAGGCAGAAAGTGAACAGTTAATTCAGTAAATCAATTAAATCTTAATATTTAGCCCCTCAGATAAGCAATATCCCTGGACAAGATCATTTAATTATTCACCAATATTATTTATTATATATGCCATTTGCAGGAGCACAGTTTAACGTTAGGAAGGGTGCCAGCCCCTTAAAATGAGTCATTTGCATACACCTTACCTACAATATTTTAAGGAAGCTCAATACATTTCATTAAAAGGCAGGAGACATAGCCTAATGTACTGCATCTTGAATAAGTTCTGAAAATCTTTTAAGTCAACCTTGTGTTTTAGTCAACAGGGAAGGTTTGACCTTTAACCTCTCAACAACCATCTGTTTCATTATTTATCTGAGGGAATCAGAGAGTTTTTGTTCTTTCACAAAAGTCCCTGACACCAGGATATTTTTAATAGCTGAAATTTTTCATTCTTGTCACTATTCCTTTTGAAAATACAGGTATTTTCATACAACACGTAGCTAATGAGTGAAACTTCAGAATCCAACCTTTCTCTATAATCACAGGAACAGGGATTAAAGAGGTCCCACTAGTGAGGAACATGAAAATTAATTATTGAGCTCCTTGTTTTATCCTCCCCATCTGTCTGATATTCTCTAGCACAGAAGGAGTTAGACAATTAAATTACTCCTCCTTTTACCTCATCAGAATGTTCCCTATACCTTTTCTCTAACTCCAGAGGCCACGAAATTCTGTCCATTTACAACAGGAAATGTGTGTGGGGGGAAAATCCAATTTTCCTGAATATAAAGAATTTAGTTAAGCTTTTCAAAATATTAACCTCTACTGCACTTATTTCAAATGATTCCCCCCTTTTAAGGTTGCCAAGAAATTCTTTTACAGAAAGAAGTAAGGATTATGAAGACTATAAAAAAGGCCATTGTTATTTTCGGTATCTCTGTATGTATTTGCACATACAGAAAGAGAGAGAATGTGAGAAATTGAGAGACTGTAAAAATCAGAGGTAGATACCTAATATATAATATTCTTGGAATAACCTCCTCAGTAACATTTGTGAAATTCACTCTGAAGTCACTGGATATTGCCCCAGAATATCTGCCCAGGGCAAAATTAGGTCCATTATGTTTAATTTTTATTTGAAATCCTAGGTTTTGCAACATTCTTACATTTCTCTCATTATTTTTGGCAGATGAAACGTAAAAACCCTTTCATTTCTAGCAACTAAAGACACTTGAAGTGATTAATTGATTTGATTTAACAGTAAACCTGTCATTTGCAGTTGTTGGGAATGAAACTAACTCCAAGTACTTTGCTAGCAAAACCTTTCCTCTGCTTGGGAAGTAATAACTTCAGAGCTCTGTGTGTGTGTGTTTATCATCACTTTTGGCTCACTTGATATTGTTTTGCTTGAGGTGAAGCCAAAGGGTAAAAACTGCTAAAGTGGGCCCAGACCAAGATAAACATACATCCTTGAGACATTTTTGCTGAGAGATCACAGTATGAATAAAGTATAATCCTTAAACTTTTGAATTATTTTCCCTTCATTTTAAATGGCTGTGACTTCATTGTTCTCCTGGAACATACCAGTCATTGTCAGTTTCAGGTTTGCTAATCAGGCAGGCAGTATTCACTGAAAACTCAATTTTAGATAAAACAGATGAAAAGTGTATGCTTGGATAGTAACCTTTAAATGCACATTGGTGGCATAGTGACATTTGCATAAGCACAACCATGGAAACAAACAATGATTCTTACTGAATATACCTCAGGATATGGTTTGGTGGAACACTTGCTCAAATCCACAGCAATTGTTTCCTACAACAGCTCATTTTGGAGGCTGCTTTCGAGCCCCATGCTGCTCAGAGTCCGTACACAAAAATGCCATTATTTTTGCAAGCATGGATTACAAGTAGAATATGGCCCTTGCTCCCAAAAAACACATTTGATTTGGTTATGGAAATAGATATAGGTGAACCTTTAAGTAGGCATAATAAAATACCATCATCCTGAAGGGAGATACTAGGACAAGTTTGGACACTCTCATTGAACTTTTCAAAAGGGGGATTTTTTTTTTTAAGGCCATCATTTAGAAGCCTACGAAGACAGTTATTATAGAATTGCAACTTACAGGGATTGGCAAAGAACTGATGTTTCTTTTCCTGTAAAATATATGGGATCATGTAACAGCTTGCACATACAGGAGTAATGGGGGGTACTTTCCACCCAAGGACCAGGTTTTGGCTACTCCTAAGGACACAATGCTATTTTTATAGAATGATATTGTGATTTGTCTTGTGGTAAATATAGCGTTTAATGTCCTAATAAATAAATATGGAGAATATGGACAATATTTCCTTTAAAATCACAAA